>NC_068439.1:56190743-56490743 GCF_023373465.1 Oncorhynchus keta | reverse complement strand
TTTGCCGAGGTCTTCAACTGGATCTGAGACAGCCCATCAAGCTGAAGAAAGCACACCAACGTTACTCACCAATGCCAGTTATTGACGTTTGTTGCATCGGCTCTCTCCTCCACGATCCAGCGTGGATCCCCTTCTCCCCATTTCGCCATGATGACAGCGGTGTCTAGTTAATGGGTTAGCTACAGTAGCTAATGTTATTTGCTAGCTACTACCAAAAAAAAACTGTTCAAAATGATTTCCTAAAGCTGGCTAACGTCAGCTAACTAACTAGTTAAATGAATTACAAATGCTTATAACCAAAAAGGATGAAACGTGACGAAAAGCTACGTTAGCTACACAGCTAGCCACAGGCTAACGTTGGTAATATCAACCTAGATGGCAAAGTGTAGCTACTATGTATGTATTTTTAACTGACAAATTCAATTAATCGCTAACCAAAACATTAACCTTAGCTAAACCGACTGTAAATCCTTTGTATTTCATATATCTAAAACTGCGTTATGGCCGTAGAAATGTACCTGAGCGCCAGTGAGCTTGGTTTTAGGACTCCTGGTTTTTCTCGAAAACTCGTTTTGAAATGCAAGGAGCTTGCGCACTCGCCGTAGAATTTACTAGAAGCGGACTAGAAATGACTGGAAGGGAAATTTACTAGAAGCGGATTTAGCTACATGCGGAAGTTCCTGTCAAAAGGAAATTGTCGTTACTAGTTCCCAAAGCCACACACCGTGCCTATTTCTACCATTTCTCTTCTTTAACATTATGCCTTACCTTCAATTAAGACAAAAATAAAAGTTTTTTTTTCTCCATGAATTATTACGATATAGCGTCTTTGTGGCAACTAGTGGAAACCAAATAAAAGCCCCGATATTTATTTTTACATTTAAAAACAAATAAAGCCTATGTTTACAGTACTAACAGTATTTGATATCAAGACACGTCTTAATACTAAACATATTGCTTTGTTTGGAAAATGTGTGACAGGAAAGTGATTCCCCTCAGTCTCTCTACTCTATTGGTTCCACAATAGGATGTTATTAAGAAATCATAACATTGTCCCTATTTGGACGTTTTAATTCAAATTAGTTATTGTGAATGATTAAAATTACAATATCAGGTTGGCAGTAAAAACAATATTACTCGTGAATAAAAACAACCAATTTAGGGGACACGGAAGTAAAACAATTGAGGATACATGAAGATATTACGTTTGTAGTCTTTTTGTGGTTGTCCTTAATTCTTTGACGCATATGGTAAATCACAAGCGCACTACATTTCCCATCAAAGGGTAAGGCAGATTGACCAAGATACGTCTACTGCTACCGACCAGCTGTATAGCTACATTTCTGAAGGTAATTATTCGTTTATGATATTTTAGATCCATCATTTACTAATTATCATTCACTCTTCCACAGCCCTGAAATATGTCGATATTTCCTGACATGGTGATGTCATGATAGAACATTTTCCTTTCCCTCTCTGCCTCCCTCAAAAATACCTGCCATCAATTACCACAATCATAGCCTAGCTACAGGCTCACAAGAAGAATACTGACCTGTTGTCTAGCAATCGAAAACCCTACTCTCCATAGGGTTTTTACCGGTTAGCTTTCACACAGCTGGCCATCAAAAATCAATAATACTCGCTTGTGAAACGGTTTTTAGAAACATGTGGCCCCTGTCTTCCATATTAGAGAGAAATAATCACTCTATTTTTTTAAACGACACACTTACTATAACTAGCAGATTTGCACAGGTCCATACGCTGTGTCTGCCTCCAGTTGACAAACTACATTTCATCCCCAGTTAAGTTTACAGGAAACATACACAGAGGTGTTCGACGCAAGCTAGATAGCTAATTAGAACAGGTCTTCCGTAAACAAGCACTGAGACATGGCTGTGTGGGAACACTAACCCTAAAAAGGTGTGTAGTAATTTAACTTTAGTGTTTTGTTTTTATTATTTCTAGCTGAGATGAAAGATAAGTTCCTTGTTTCCAAAACCAAACCGCAAACAACGCGTTTTAACGTTTAGAACAAGCTTCGAGGCTATTAACAAAACTTCCCGGCCAGAATATACTATTATCAATAAGCGCTTAAGGTAGTCTGTGTCTGATTGATCTGTTGTCAGAATTGCTTGCAATATATATATTTTATACCATGTTTGTCATGAGTGTGCAAATCTAACAATCGTGTCAGAAGCAAAAGTAGCAGGGGAAAACGTATCCCAATATATTAGACCTCAGATTATTTAATGAATTAATAAAACAAGGTCTAAGGGAATTCCATAGCGACTGCGGTCGAAATAACTAATAGTCCAATGACTGTACCTGCTAGCAGGATGTGTCCAAAGCTACATACATAATCTAGATGGTTCTGATTGTTTTTAGATGTACCCCCACCCACCCAAATCAAAATATACACCGAACAAAAATATTAACGCAACATGTTGCACACAAATATTATTTATTTAACATTTTGTACACACATTTGTTTACATCTCTGTTAGTGAGCATTTCTCCTTTGTCAAGATAATCCATCCACTTGACAAGTGTGGAATATCAAGAAACTGATTATACAGCACGGTCATTGCACAGTAGCACCTTGTGCTGTGGAAAGTAAAAGGCCACTCTAAAATGTGCAGATTTGTCACACAACGCAATGCCACAGATGTCTCAAGTTTTGAGGGTGCGTGCAATTGGTAAGCTGACTGCAGGAATGTCCACCAGAGCTGTTGCCAAATAATTGAATGTTCATTTCTCTACCATAAGCTGTCTCAAACATCCTTTTAGAGAATTTGTTTTCGAAAATTTGTCACTACGTCCAACCGGACTCACAACCGCAGACCATATGTATTGTGTCGTGTGGGCGAGCGATTTGCTGATGCCAAAGTTGTAAACCGAGTGCCCCGTGGTGACAGTGGGGTTATGGTATGGGCAGGTATAAGCTACGGACAACAAACACAATTGCATTTTATTGATGGCGATTTGAATGCACAGTGATACCGTGACAAGATTCTGAGACCCATTGTCGTGCCATTAATTCATCGCTATCACCTCATGTTTCAGCATGATAATGCACGGACGGCATAATGACACAAGGATCTGAACACAATTCCTGGAAACTGAAAATGTCCCAGTTCTTCCATGGCCTGCATACTCAGACATGTCACCCATTGAGCATGTTTGGGATGCTTTGGATCAACGTGTACGACAGCGTGTTCCAGTTCCCACCAATATCCAGCAACTTCACACAGCCATTGAAGAGGAGTGGAACAACATTCCACAGGCCACAATGAACAGCCTGATCAACTCTATGCGAAGGAGATTTGTCGCACTGTATGAGGCAAATGGTGGTGACACCAGATAATGACTGGTTTTCTGGTCCACTCCTCTACCTTTTTTAAAGTGACCAACATATTCATATTTGTATTCCCAGTCATGTGAAATCCATAGATTAGGGCCTAATGAATTTATTTCAATTGACTGATTTCCTTATATTAACTGTAACTCAGTCAAATCTTTCAAAATGTTGCATTTATATTTTTGTTTTGGACAATATGGATGCCAATGTTTTGTTTTTGCTTTGTGCGCACACCTGTCTAGTTCACACCTGTTTCTTGTTAGCCAATGAGTCCCCCAAAGCAGGCAGGTCCTGCCCCAGAAGGGTAGTAAAGGAAACGTGTGCGCATTGGTATTCATATTTGATTTTGATTTGGGGAGGGGGGTATCATCTAAAAACTGGATTTAAGTTTCTTGTTCACTGCTCGGCAACGTAAACATGGTTCTGATTGGAGAATATATCTACCAATTATGGATGTGGCTTCAGACGCGGGACACAAGCAGCTAGCAAGTAGTCATTGGACCAAGGATAAAATTGAATGGAATTCTATCATTTGAATGGAATTCTACAGTTTTTCATTGAAATGTTTATATGACAAAGTTACATGTATTTAAGTATGTTTTTGTTGTAATGGGGACAGTAACGGAAGTAAATATATTTGTATGTTTAGCTCACATAATATAATTTAAAAGTATGGATTAAGGTGTCTGTCTACATTTGTTTTTAGCAAATGTATTATATTACATTCATAAATGCATTTCTATAGCTTTTTTACAACGGTAGGGGAGTGCCAAGATGGAGGTACGGTGGCTTCAAAACAGTGTCCCCTGGTAGTCATCTAGTGTACATATAACTCATGGTCTAATGCAATGATTTATCTGGAACGCAGTCACTATGAAATGCCCTTAGACCTTGTCTTATTAATTAAATAATTCGTCAAGATGTCTAATATATTGGGCTAGGGGAAACAAAGTGTACAGTACATGCTGACACTGACCAAGTGTGTCAGCTACAATCTCAAGAAGCATTTCAGTTAGGCCTCCAGCAGGAGGAGGCAACCCTGTTCCTGGAGTGCCATATATACTGCAGGATTTTGTTCCGACTAGGCACAACACTTGACTAACTGAGCTTTTGATCAGTTCAATGATTGTCTAAATTCAACACACCTGGTCTTCCAGGTTGGTAAAATTAAAAACACAAAGTACCTGTGGCACTCCAGGACCAGGATTGTCTACCCCTGACCTACAGGCTAGTGAAAAGACTATATTTGAATATTATATGACATTTTGGATACAGTAGTGAATTCTGGAGGAAGCCCGGCTGGGAATTGAACCAGCAAGCCTAGCTTCTGTCTGTCCTTATACAATATAGTCATCGACATGGCCACAGTGGAGAAAGTCAAATGCTTCAAGTTCCTTAAATGGTCCCTTCACACCAACATTGTGGCGAATAAGGAGCAGCAGCGCCTCTTCAACCTCAGAAGGCTGAAGGAATTTGTCTTGGCCCCTAAGATCCGCACAAACTTCATCAAAGCTGGAACCGAGAGACTGAAAAACAGTTTTTATGTCCATCACTAGCCGGCCTCCGTCCAGTACCCTGCCCTGCACCTTAGACACTGTCACTAGCCAGCTACCACCCGTTACCCTACCCTGTACCTTAGACTGCTGCCCTATGTACATAGTCATTGACTATTTGTGATGTTTATTGTTCTGAAATCAGTTCTGTAGTTAGAAGCCGATAAGATTAGCATTCCTGCAGCATTATTTTGTATAAATTTTAATTTGATCTCTGAGAAATTAAGCTAAATGTTTACTAATTTTATATATACATACTGTATTCTCGACATACAGTAGCTCATCCTATATAACTACTGCTGGGCATACCTTTTCCTACTTATACAGTGCATTTGGAAAGTATTCAGAATCCTTGACTTTTTCCATGTTTTGTTAAGTTACTGCCTTATTCTAAAATATAAAAAATCCTCAGCAATCTACACACTACCACATAATGACAAGTGAAAACAGATTTTTAGAAATGTTTGTACTTATGGAAAAACCAAGCCATGAGGTTGAAGAAATTGTCCGTATAGCTCCGAGACAGGATTGTGTCGAGGCACAGATCTGAGGAAGGGTACCAAAACATTTCTGCAGCGTTGAAGGACCCCAAGAACACAGTAGACGCCATCATTTTTTAAATGGAAGAAGTTTGGAAACACGAAGACTCTTCCTAGAGCTGGCTGCCCGGCCACACTGAGCAATCGGGGGAGAAGGGCCTTGGTCAGGGAGGTGACCAAGAACACGATGATCACTCTGACAGAGCTCCAGAGTTCATCTGTGGATATGGGAGAACCGTCCTGAAGGACAACCATCTCTGCAGCACTCCACCAATTAGGCCTTTATGGTAGAGTGGGCAGACGGAAAACACTCCTCAGTAAAAGGCACATGACAGCCTACTTGGAGTTTGCCAAAAGGCACCTAAAGACTCTAAGACCATGAGATACAAGATTCTCTTGTCTGATGAAACCAAGAGTGAACTCTTTGGCCTGAATGCCAAGAGTCACGTCTGGAGGAAACCAGGCACCATCCCTACGGTGAAGCATAGTGGTGGCAGCATCATGCTGTGGAGATGCTTTTCAGTGGCAGGGACTGGGAGACTAGTCAGGATCGAGGGAAAGATGAACGGAGCAAAGTACAGCGAGATCCTTGATGAAAACCTTCTCCTTCCACCTCACCTTCCAATAGGACAACGACCTTAAGCACACAGCCAAGACAACACAGGAGTGGCTTTGGGACAAGTCTCTGAATGTCCTTGAGTGGCCCAGCCAGAGCCTGGTCTTGAACCCTATCGAACATCTCTGGAGAGACTTAAAAAAAGCTGTGCAGCGATGCTCCCTATCCATCCTGACAAAGTTTGAGAGGATCTGCAGAGAAGAATGGGAGAAACTCCTCAAATACAGGTGTGCCAAGCTTGTAGCATCATACCCAAGAAGACTCAAGGCTGTAATTGCTGCCAAAGGTGCTTCAGTGAAGTACTAAGTAAAGGGTCTGAATACTTATGTTAATGTGATATATATATATATATATTTTAAATTAGACACTTATTTTACTGCTGAAGCTTGAAACATAAGCATTTCATTGCACCTGCTTTAATGTCTGCTAATCTGTGTAATGCGACAAATGAACTTTGATTTGATAGCCATTAGGCTATGCCAAGAAGTCTCAACTTTCTGATAACATTCCTGGTGTTGTAAAAGCACGCCTCTATGTTTAACTACCTCATGGATCCAAAGGATGTTTCCACTGATCTCACTGTAGCACCATCCCACTTCTGAGACTAATGTAGCAAATTCTGGAGGACTCAAACCTGCAGCCTTATGTCTGAAACCGCTTGATGATGTTGCTGTTGTTGTACAAAGGACGCTGCCGCAATGGTTGTATAAAAAATAGAGCTATGATATATCCTTCTGTGGTATAAACCATGTGCAGTAAATTTAACTAACTCTGTTCCAGATGATAAGGGGTAAACCAGATGAGGATGACTACTGGAACAGTTCGAAGTTCAAAGCTTTCACATTTGATGATGAAGATGATGACTTTACCAGGGTAAATAACTTGAAAGTCTTAGGGGTGTCCCAAATGGCACCCTATTACATATCTAATGCCCTACAAGGTTTTTATAGTAAACTGAAACTAAAACCCATGAAATAAAATAATTCACAAACCGGTTTGAACTTTTAAGGTAGCTGACTAGATTTTTTTTACATTCTAAAGTTAACAATCGACCACAGCGGGGCCAATGTGTACAGCTGTCCCGATGCTCTGTCTAACTCTTAATAATCACTGTGCAATACAGTTATGGAACCTCAGAAATTCTACTTTTATATCACCCCAAATAGATTTTACAACTACAAAAGATACATGTACTCTGTGGAAATCTCTGGTAAAACCGCTAACGGTAAGTGTATCTTTTGTATTTGTCGAGTCATTTTTGTATGATAATTAAGTTGTGTTCAAGGTTTCCAATGGCAATCAAAGATCAATTGTTTCTAGATAGTGTTTCACACTTTACCAAATCACCTCAGCTAAACAAAAGGGATGTGGAATTAGTCATGAGAAGGGCTTTCCTAACCTATGACCTGACCCACTGTTAAGGCACCATGAATTGATGAGGAATTGGAAAACTGTATGGTTGAAAGAGATGGGGCAAAAGGAGTGCCTAAAAAGTCTGGCTGCACATCTGACTGGCTGACTTACTTCAAATTGAGAAATGATGTGACTAAACTCAACAAAAATGTAACTGTATTATGAATCCAAGATCTATGATATAAAGAACTTTGGAGTACTTTAAATGAAATTATGGGCAGAAAGACAAATTCAACTCTCATCTTTCATCGAATAAAATTGTATTTGTCACATGCGCCGAATACTACAGGTGAAATGCTTACTTACAAACCCCTAACCAACAATGCCGTTTAAAATATACAAGTAAAAGTAAATGACTAATGATGATAAATACAATCCACCTGTGTGTAATCAAGTGTCCGTATAAATGCACCTGCACTGTGATAGTCTCAGAGGTCCGTTAAAAGCGCAGAGAGCATCATGAAGAACAAGGAACACACCAGGCAGGTCCGAGATACTGTTGTGAACTGACATCCCTAAAAACCAAACTATATAACCCAAATGGCTCCTTGCCTCCCACGCACGCTTTAATACTATAATAAAATATATAAATAATATAACTACATAAAAAAAAAAAATGCAAATCAGGTTTGAAAACAAACTGAATTGCATATTGTTTGTGTGGAAAAACTCATAGAAATAAAACACTAAACCATATAAACCTTGATGCACTACTTTTTACCAGGGCCCATAGGGGTGGTACTATGTAGGGCAGTGTTGCCCATCTCCGGTCCTCGAGTATCTCCAACAGTACATGTTTTTTTTAGTGGCCCCAGGCTGACAACAAACATATGGGCTGTTGGGAGTACTCAAGGGCCTGATTTGGGAAACACTGATGTAGGGAAGGGCTCTCCAAACCTGTTTCTGGAGAGCTAACCTGTAGGGTTTCGCTCCAATCCTAGTTGTAAATAACCTGATTCAGCTGATCAACCAGCTAATTATTAGAATCGGGTGCGCTAGATTATGGTTGGAGTGAACCTACAAGAACTTAGCTCTCCAGGAACAGGGTTGGATGTAGGGAATACGATGCCATTTGGGACGCAATACTTTTATGCCAGGCGGTTGGCCAATCCTCTTCCTGTTTAAACTACTGAGTATGCAGGCTTTTGCTCCAGCACACTTGATTCTATTAATCAGCTGCACATCAAACCGGTGTGTTTGAGCAGGGCTTGAGCAGAAGCCTCCATACCCTAAATATCTTCAAGAGGAGGGTTGGCCACCTCTTATGTATGTTACATTTGGATACTTTAACTAGCTTACCCTATCACACAAGGGTAGGACACCAAAGAAAGACAATGGTGGAAACGTTTAGCAAATGTCAACATGTCAACATGGCCAGCGGCTGGGTATGTGGCATCTGAAGTTTGGAAACATACTTGCTCACATTGGACTGTCAAGGTACAGAAATGTGGCGTGAACATAAACATGCTTTTTCTATTTCGAATGTATTTAAGCTAAAGGAATCCAAGCGGGCTGTGAACAGTATCCGCAGCCTGGTAGAGGAAGAGGATGAAGAAGATGATGTGGAGAAGGTCAGCTGGAGTGGCGAGCCTGTTGGAAGTAAGAGAACTTGTCCATAATATGATGCAAAACGCATCATCATCAGTTTTTTTCTCTGTACTGAAAGTGCACTATAATGAAAACTTGACTACTGAGTGACATACATTTTGGGGGATTGTATTAACCTTAGACTAATGAACAAAATATTAAAAGCTTTTTAAGTGAACTATTCTTTTAAAAAGGTGCAGTCTGTATGGTCTCTTTCCTGTAAAAAAAAAAAGTGGTGCGCTGACAATTAATGGGTTTTTGCAAGTGCCAAGATGAGAAGATGAAGTTGGTGCAGTCATTGGTGTAAACCGAACAATGAAAAGTGCTACAATAGAAATATACATTGAGTGTATACAAAACATTATGAACACCTGGTCTTTCCATTATATAGACTGACCTGGTGAATCCAGGTGAACGCTATGATCCATTATTAATGCACTTCAATCAGTATAAATGAAGGGGAGGAGACATGTTAAATAAGGATTTTTAAGCCTTGAGACAATTGAGACATGGATTGTTTATGCAACTCAATGTTTTGAAGGCGTTCTTAATGTTTTGAACTTAATGTATTTTCCTAAATGAAGCCACAGACACTATGTGTGTTTATAATTTAGGTTGATTATTTATCATTTGGATTGTTGCCACAAGGGAAACAGAAAACGTATGGACTGTGCCTTTTTAAGTTTTGTGATAAGTTCACTTAGGACCAGTACGTTTGTTAGTAACTTGAATGGTTCTGGGCCTAAATGTTGTAAGTTGTGGCCCTAAATGTTGGTGTTCCCTCAGGCATCTCGTGGTCTGTCAAGGAGACAGAATCCAGCATTCGCTCCACAGGAGAGGTGCGGGACCAGAGCTTCCCCAAAATCCACACTGCCCCTTCGTTGCCCAAGAATAGTTCTGGCTACTCCTTAAGCTCCTTATTCAAAGGTACAACTCAGTCCACCTCTTGACAGGTTTTTAAGGCCATTTTCGTTGGGTATATTTAGATTGGAAGTTTTGTGTTGTGGGTCGATTTTTGAGTTCGGTTATACCAATCTTGTGACCTTTGCATTCGACCCAATCAAAATGGGTTCGCTTCATTCTTTCAGACAGATTTGCCCTCGGTACAGTTTTGAATCTATATAAGAAACACCAATGAGCTCTAGCTATACACTAACCATTGTCCGTAGTTTTGCACATTCTCAATGCGAATACTAATGTCAACATAAGTATTTCCTTATCAATTAACACACACTCATTTTTTTTAGGAAAGGCCAAAACTGGGAGCTTCCAGTCCTTCTCTGAGTGTGGGTAACATTTTAGCTAGAGATGTTACTCCATTTTTGCCATATGTGTGTGAAAATTGCTATTTTGAAAAGTGCAGTTCTCAACTTTTCTACTATTTTATAGCTTTCGGTGATCCATCCATCCGAAATTATGCCCCGGAGCTTCGGAAACCGAAATCTGAATACAAGGTAAGATATGTTTTATGTTACACATAATCAGTATATTTCAGAGCACTCTGAAAAGTTATTAACATCACTAATACTTTATTTACTGGACTGCCGTTGGTCTGTTCATGATGACGTCATCTTGTTGTGGCAGGACTACGTCAGTGACTGGACCCCTGAGGAGACTGTGAAGAGGATGCAGCAGGGAAAGGTAGGATCAATGGTGTAAAATCAACATTTTATTTGTCTTCAAACTGATTGTAAATTGCAAGCTGACTGTTGTTATGCGTACTGTTAGTCACTTTGGATAAAAGTGTCTGCTAAATGGCATACAGTTTATTAGGTTGTTATTATCATCTGTTTTCTAATGCTCCAGCAAATACTCTGCTTTATGTATTTTACAATTCTATGGACTGTGATGTAATATTAATATTGTATTATTCTAACTCTGTCCATGATTGTATTTTCTCATAGGTCTACTCTTTGGAGAAGTTCCGCTCCTTACAGGACAAACTGCTGCTATTGGATGAGGCTGTGAATGCACATGATGGAAACGTCATCACTGCGGTATGATTTGATTTGACTAGTTGAAAGAAAACCATTTTTATTACAATGAACAAAAATATAAACGCAACATGCAACAATTTAAAAGATTTTACCGACTTACAGTTCATTTAAGGAAATCAGTCAATAGAAATGCATTCATTAAGCCCTAATCTATGGATTTCACATGACTGGGAACACAGATATGCATCTGTTGGTCACAGATACTCTTTTTTAAAAGTTATGGGCGTTGATCAGAAAACCAGTTCGTATCTGGAGTGACCACCTTTTGCCTCATGCAGCGCAACACATCTCCTTTGCATAGAGTTGATCAGGCTGTTGATTGTGGACTGTGAAATGTTGTCCCACTCCTCTTCAATGGCTGTGTGAAGTTGCTGGATGTTGGCGGGAACTGGAACACACTGTTGTACACGTCAATCCAGAGCATCCCAAACATGCTCAATGGGTGACATGTCTGGTGAGTATGTAAGCCATGGAAGAACTGGGACATTTTCAGCTTCAAGGAATTGTGTACAAATCCTTTCGACATGGGGCCGTGCATAATCATGCTGAAACATGAGGTGATGGCGGCAGATGAATTGCACGACAATGGGCCTCAGGATCTTTTCACGTTATCTCAGTGCATTCAAATTGCCATTGATAAAATGCAATTGGGTTTGTTGTCCGTAGCTTATGCCTGCCCATACCATAACCCCAGCACCACCATGGGGCACTCTGATCACAAAGTTGACATCAGCAAACTGCTCTCCCACAGACAGTTGTGAGGCCAGTTGGACGTACTGCCATATTCTCTAAAATTATGTTGGAAATGGCTTATGGTAGATGAATGAATATTCAATTCTCTGGCAACAGTTCTGATTGACATTCCTGCAGTTAGCATGCCAATTGCAAGCCCCTTCAACTTGAGACATATGTGGCATTGTGTTGTGTGATAAAACTGCACATTTTAGAGTAGCCTTTTATTGTACCCAGCACAAGGTGCACCTGTGTAATGATCATGCTGTTTAATCAGCTTCTCGATATGCCACACCTGTCAGGTGGATTGATTATTTTGGCAAAAGAGAAATGTTCACTATCAGGGATGTAAATAAATTGGTGCACCACATTTTAGAGAAATAAGCTTTTTGTGCGCGTGGAACATTTCTGGGATCTTTTATTTCACCTCAGGAAACATGGGACCAACACGTTACATGTTGCGCTTATATTTTTGTTCAGTATACTTATACTGTTCTGTAACCTCTCATTGCAGGTTTTAATATATTTAAAGAAGTCATTAAGTAAAGGTAAGGTTTTTAATCTGTTTTTTTTTGTCCATTAGATGTAACTTATTTTTAACCTTATTCTATTCTGGTTGAGTTACCAGGAATTTACACCGGTGGAAATTTTGCACCTTTTATTTTTCTATTTTCTTCGTCTTCTACATTTAGTTTTACCTTTTTTATTTATTATTCCCAGGTGTTGGAAATGTATGCATGCTGACAAAAGCATCTGCTAAATGGCATATATTATTCCTTTAGAACAATAACAGTTGCAAACTTTGGATGTTAAGTGCACATGGCAAATATTCTGCAAATAATGACAGTTCACTGTGTTTCTGTGCAGAGATTCTCTTCCGGGAGTTGATAACAAGAGAAATAGCTCTTAGGCATTATATCCACTACCTGAAGGAAATAGGAGAACAGAAGCTTTTGGTGGAGCTCTTCAAGTGAGTAACAATTCACTAAATACAGTGCATTCGGGAAGTCTTCAGACCCCTTGACTTTTTCCACATTTTGTTATGTTACAGCCTTATTCTAAAATTAATTCATTATTTTTTTCTCATCAATCTACACACAATACCCCATAATGAGAAAGTAATAATAATAGACATTTTGCAAATGTATTAAAAGCAAAAACAGAAATATTGAGACAGGATTGTGTCGAGGCACAGATCTGGGGAAGGGTACCAAAAAATGTCTCCAACATTAAAGGTCACCAAGGATACAGTGGCCACCATCATTCTTAAATGGAAGAAGTTTGGAACCACAAAGACTCTTCCTAGGGCTGGCCACCCGGCCAAAGTGAGCAATTGGGGGAGAAGGGCCTTGGTCAGGGAGGTGACCAAGAACCTGATGGTCAGTCTGACAGAGCTCGGGAGTCCTTTCTGGTAGAGTGGTCAGACGGAAGCCACTCCTCAGTAAAAGGCACATGACAGCCCGCTTGGAGTTTGCCAAAAGGCACCCAAAGACTTTCAGACCATGAGAAACAAGATTCTCTGGTCTGATGAAACCAAGATTGATCTCTTTGGCCTGAATGCCAAGTGTCACGTCTGGGGGAAACCTGGCACCATCCCTACGGTGAAGCATGGTGGTGGCAGCATCATGCTGTGGGGATGTATTTCAGCGGCAGGGACTAGTCAGGATCAAGGCAAAGATGAACGGAGCAAAGTATAGAGATGTCCTTGATGAAAACCTGCTCCAGAGCGCCCCAAACTGTGGTGGAGGCCAAGACAACGCAGGAGTGGCTTCGGGACAAGTCTCTGAATGTCCTTGAGTGGCCCATTCAAAGCCCGGATTTGAACCCGATCGAACATCTCTGGAGAGAACTGAAAATAGCTGTGCAATGACTCTCCTCATCCAACCTGACGGAGCTTGGGAGGATCTGCAGAGAAAAATGGGAGAAACTCCCCAAATACAGATGTGCCAAGTTTGTAGCGTCATACCCACGACTCAAGGCTGTAATCGCTGCCAAAGGTGCTTCAACAAAGTACTAAGTAAAGGGTCTGAATACTTATGTAAATGTGTTATTGAAAATATATATATTATATATACATTTGCAAACATTTCTAAAAACCAAAAGGCAGTTTTTGCTTTGTCATTATGGGGTATTGTGTGAAGATTCATGAGTGGAAAAGAATCCATTTGAATCCATTTTAGAATAAGGCTGTAATGGTAACAAAATGTGGAAAAAGTCTATGGGTGTGAATACTTTCCGAATACACTATATCCTTTAAAAGCCATAAGATTGTATCAATGGAGTTGTCATGTAACCTTGTTGGACTGGTTTTCACCGCTCCTGTTCAAGTGTAGCATCTGAGTTGTGTTTATAAGGCACCAAGGGAAATACAACAGACTGTCAGGATTTGTCCATTTTAAGAATTATTTTGTAAAAGATTTTAAATATTTTCCATTTGTGTACCCAAATGATGGTACTGTCTGGTCAACTTGCTACTTGTATGCAGGCATCCTGATCAGTCCTCTTTTCTCTCGTGTCATCAAGGTCCATGGACAGAACAGAAGACATGGCGGTATGTACTTCCTATGAACTGCCAAGCCATTCTGGGGGGGACAGTTACCTCAAAAGTCTAATTCAGTTACATTTCAGTCCATCCGAAAATGTGTCAAACAAGTGCAGGGGCTGCACTTTTGAGTTGAAATAACCTAATGTAGCAGGTGTCAAATAAATGCATGAGCAGGGTCTCCACATCTGGTTTTCAGGGGAAAAGGAAGCTCTGTTGAAGATACTGTATCCCTGAAAACTGTCTGTGACACCGCTGACGGTGGAGTTGAAATGAACATTACAGATTGTGCCTTTAATGCTCTGCACTCATTGGTTGTTGAAGGTTTTAAATCTCAATGCACCTTCCTCTGTTTCCATGTCCATATTCAGCTCCTGCAGTACAGAGATCACCTCAATGTCAGAGACGAGAACAAGAGGAGGGACTTTCTGAAGAACTGCCTCAGGTAAAGATCCACTCCACATTACCTCACGTCTCAGGGTCGTGTTCATTAGGCACAAAACGGAAGAAATCGTACAGACACAGGAAGGCACCACATGAACGCGTCCAAAAAGAAGTGCTGATTTCCGTTTTCTGTTGCAACATGTTTTCCGTTGCGTACCGTAAGGAACAGAACCAAGGTAAAGAATCCTACGTTTTCTCTCGTGAACAGCATCTTTTTCTTTTCCCATTTTCCTGCCACATTTTGATATTGTTGACTGAGGTGTTTTTAAATCCTACAAGGTCGTACAAACCTTTTCCTGAAGTAAGGTCATTGAACACATTTGAATGTTACCTACTCCTGGAGTCAGAGATACTACACAGCAGTATTAGCTTTGGAGAACAGCGTTACTAACTAGCACCATGGACTTTGTTGCAGTCTCCCCTTCTCACCAGACGATGCCACTCACGTTCAAGACCACTACACACTCCTGGAAAGGCAGATTATCATCGAGGTGAGAATCCGCTGCTATTTTTGAAACATACTCGACTGAAGAACACCAATGTCTGAATCTCGCTCATGGTACAGTAGTAACATTTGTCATGTTTGACATGTTAATGTAGGCTTTAAAACCAAACACTCCAAACCTTCCCTTCTCTGTTTCTTCAGGCTGACCCTATGTCATATCAAGCCATAAGTCATGCTTATGACAGCCTTATGTAGGTTTTAAAACTATAAAATTCCATCCCCCGTTCAGGCGAACGACAAACAGGTGGAGAGTAGCGGCCAGGCGGACATCTTTAAGAAATACCCGCGGAAAGCCTCCATCCTCAACATGCCCATCATCACTACTCTCTACTACTCCTGCTTCTACCATCATGGGGAGTCTGATGTGAGTTCTGGAACTGAAGTGGCCCTCAAACCTGGTCCTGGAGAACCACAGGGTGCGCAGGCTTTTGTTCCAGTACGAGCAAGTGCTCCAGATTTGGCATGATGATAAGTTGATCAGGTGAATGTGGTGTTAGTCCTGTTAGGGCTGGACTGGAGCCAGAGCCGGCACACCCTGTAGCTCTCAGGTTTGATGACCACTGTGCTACGGAGAGTTTGTTTCTAACTGTAATTCACTATTGCAACCACAAGATAGAGACAGAGATTGTCAGTTACCTGGCTGTAGTAGGGAACCTAGTGTTAATCAGTGTGATGTAAAAACGCATTAGTCTGTGCATTAATCTATCAATCTTTTATATTATAAATACTGCCATTATATCCAAACATTTAATAATTAGTCTTGTTGTTAATTTAAATAACATTATGGTTGGAGTTGATTAAGGTCTGTTTGTGCGTGTTTGCCTGTATGTGTATCTGTAACTGTGTGCACAACATCAACTAACTAGCCCAGTCTCTCCCACAGGGCACGTTCAGCAGTCCAGCCAACATACGGAAGACCTTCAGGGTAAGAGAGAGAAGCTCGGACTACACATGAGTATTTGTTTGTCCATTTTGTTTTTGAATTAACTGGGCCTTGTCTTTATTACTAGGTAAATGTGTCTGGCTTGAGTCACTGTTGTGAATCTTTTCGTTCAACAATATTCTGGCTCCGTTTGCAATGAGACCATATGTATATTTTCATTATTCATGCCAATCCATCTGTCCAACTATTTTAAAAGCTTGAGGTGAAGTCGTCAGAAAGACATCGATTTGCCTTCAACCCTATTTCCCAACAGAGTTAAGGAAAAATGTGTGTTTCCAGGTTAAACAACATTCAATGATTGTAATAACTCCCAAGTTTTGTCATCATCCAGATTTCAGATAAACAGTTTCTCCTCACATGTCTGGGTGCGAGGGCGAAGCTGAAAGCCTGGTTCGATGTGGATGCTCTGTTCACCACCAAGAACTGGCTGGGCTACACCAAGAAGAGGTCTCCCATTGGCTTTCATAGAATAGTGGACATCCTTCAGAAAAACAACGCACCAGTACAGGTTGGTAGGACAACTCCAGCTGCATTTCCCCAGTCTTAACACCAGGTGGTACTGTGTTTTTAAAATCACCTGAGTGCTGGTCTCTATTCCCATTGTTTTCAGTATTCTGCAGATGTATTGGGTGTGGCACATTGCATGCAATGCAGTTGAATTGGACAATTCAAAATTCCATAAGCATAATAGCTCAAATTAAACCATAAAATGGCACTAAATAGAATTTTATTTCATAGTTAGATGCTGTGTGTTTGGATTTTTAGGGATTACACTGACTGATATGCCACATCATGCAGATGTTGCCACATTTATTTTAGTTGCTCATCCCTCTCTTTCTGTCCCTCTTCTCCTTTCTACTCCTAGGTGTTGCAGGATTATGTCAACCTGGTTGAAGACGTGGAGCAGAAGATCAGTTTGGCGCAGAAGTATAAGTGTCACGACGTCATCATCAATGTGAGACATCTGACAGACACACATGTTATGTTATAGCTCGATGTAGGAGTCACCCCTAACCACAAATCTTGGATCAGATTATGCAATCCCAAATCGTAACCTTAACCCTTAGAGGCAAAGAAAAATGGTCTGACCCTGGATCAGTGGTTAGAGGTAACTTCTACCAACTTCCATGTTTTAAAGCACTATAATGAGTATTGATTATCTATTAAATGTTAATTTCAACCATTTTTTTAACCAGGCAAGTCAAATTCTTATGTAGAACTACATCCTATGTCTCTAGCACTACTGTTACAGTATTTTGACATAACTTACATTGGTAACAGTACTGCAGTTTAATACTATGCCTACAATGCCTAGTGCGCAAGAACTCGAACAATTGTGGCAAATGATATCATTGACAGTACAGATAACATTTAATCTCTTATCCTGGCATCACATGCGATTTATCATTATGTGGCATGACAATTGATTGGCGGTTCTTTTGCCCAATCAGACGTACAGGGACCTGAAGGACCGGCAGCAGTTGATTGTGTACCGGGGGAAGGTGGAGAGAGGCTCATCCGAGTACAGGAAGATCGAGGAAATCCTCAGCAACTCGGTAAGGCTCTGGGGTGAAGTTTCCCCGAGGTACAGATCTAGGATCTGCTTCCCCTCCTCCAATCTTAACCTTAACCACTAGTGTGGGAAATGCACCCTATACTGTAAGGTAGTGTCACCACAAGTCTGCTTCAGTGTGTGCAGGCTTTTGCTCCAGCCCATCACTAACACACTTGAGTTTACAAATAGGTCACTCAAAAAAACTCATTGAGGTCAATCGGTGGTATAAGTATCCAAGTTGAAAGAAAAAGCCATACACCCTTTAGGTCTTCAGGGGCCAATGACCAATGAGTTAACCTGTACACCGGAGGACAGACGTGTGCCGGCTTTTGTTCCAGCCCTGCACTAACTAACACCCCTGATTCGGCTAATTAAAGTCTTGATTAGCAGTTCGTATCAGGTGGTATAAGGCGAAGCTGGAAAGTACAGCCTTTACGTATAGTGACCCTCCCAGGTCCAGAAGTGAATAACACTTATAGGCGTTTTTACGACACAAATACAACACAACTTGGCCCTAAGGAGACAGAAAATCAACTATTAAAGTTGCTTTGATTGTAAAGCGCGAAGACATTAAGCAAAATTACACCTTTCAACACCCAACAGTACAAGACTCCTTTGCATCAAAGGGTTTCTTGAGAACAATATTGTGTAGTAGATTGCCCAAGTATGTGCAACAGACTGCGTTTCCAATGTGAACTGGGTCGTTTTCATTGTGGCGCACAACGGAAACGTTTTTTAATAGTTTTGCAATACAAAAATGTCCAGGTAGCCCCTCCCTGTTTCAGTCTGTTTTTCTTCAATTTGGTGCCTAATGAAAACAAACCTGTCTGAAAGTGTCACGTTTCATCTAGCAAGACGGGAAGTCTTGCTTGTGTAAGGAAGTGGTGAGGATCAGATAAGGTGAACATTTAGTCTCTCGCCTGTTCCTCTTGTAATGATAAATATGACAATCATAAGAGGATGGCTCATAATAAGACATTGTGATGATGTCTCTACTTCACCTGAAGTGGCTGGTAATTGTCAGTTTTAAGTGGAAGGCTAAAATTGACAGCCCTATTTTCTTATGGGGAATGGACTGTTGTTAACACAATCTGTTTTCTCAGTCTGGTTGTGTTTTTATGGAAAGACAGTAGTTCCTCTTCAACCTTGGTTCCTTTCTGTGTTGATACTCATGACCAGACAATGTATTTAACCTTCAAAAACACTTCCACTTCTCTTTTGTACATCTCAACAGAACTACACTTGTGCATTGTAAAATCAGAGTTACGTAATCAGATTAGTCAAGTCGAGGGACATTTTCACACACCCATATTCTCCAGCCTATTCTAAACTGCATTATAGTCAAGACCAAACTTTAGACAGGCAGCCCAATTCTGATCTGTTTCCACTAATTGGTATTTTGACCAATCACATCAGATCTTTTCACATCAGATATTTTGCAGAGATGTATGTATGTATGTATTACGTAGTAATAAAGTAACTATCTTCAAAGTGTTTTCATTTCTAAATGATAAAACCGATATGTATGAAATTACCCTCAAATGAAAGGTGACATTCTGTGGCAGGCAAACTTCAAAGACAAAAGAAGTTAAGAGTCACAGTATTTAGTCCCAGCTCTAGTCCAGAACAATTCATCCAAGGGTAATCAACTTTGAGGAAATCACATTTTTACTTCTCCATTAAATAATTACATCTGCCTTTTGGATTTATTCAATCAGAATCTGTGGAACAATTAGATAGTTGTTTCATATCAAATCATAATTCAACATGGTTAAAGTCAGAGTTGAATCATCACTAACAGGACTTTGGCTCTTTTCTTGCAGCAACTCAGATGGAAAAACTGACATCCATTTCTAGAAGACTATGACAACACTGCTTCAAATGGACATTTGTTTCAGATGAGACATGATGTGTGGGACAAATAATTTTGAAGTGACGGCTGCTGGAGCGAAGATGCAGTTGACGGTTTGACTGCAAGATGAAGTTCACCTTCCATACTATGTTAGCTCTGGTCCATGGCATTAGTTTGCATTCCTCCACTATCCGTTAGTAGAGGAACACACACTAATGACCTGGACCAGAGCTAGCTTTAAGTGTGACAGCAGAGGAGAGAGCAGGTGGCCATACGAATGAATGAGCCAAAACCTTTAATTTTCATGAATTTTTTGGGGGGGTGTTTGCAGTCTTGTGTAATGCTTGCTCGACGTGTGTATCCATCTTTTCACCAACCCTGTTAGCTGTGCTCTTTACGCAAGCCGAAGCAGAAGGTGCAACAGCGGTAGTAAAAGTCTGAACAACAGTATATAGACATGTATTCCTCTGACCCCCTGATCTAATTTATGTTTTTATAAACATGAAAATAAAAATTTAATAAGAACGGCTGAAACATGTTCTTGACTTGCATCTGTGGTGGTACCTACAATTTTTAGAGCTCATTTACCTTTTTGGTGTACCATTCTTTTTTTTTTTTAAATCTAATTTGTTATTTTTCTTCAAATTAGATATTTCAACAGATGGTTACCAAATTATTTACAAAATGGTGAGTTGCAGTCAACATCAAATTCATCATCTCCAGTTCGACTGCTACAGTATGTCAACATGTGTGAAAATGACAAGTTTCTAATATTGTAGTAAAAAAGCTAGAAGATAAGAGACAGTTGGAAATGTACTGGGGTGGGGAGGTTGTCCCAAAAAAGGTTTGAGAGAGGGAAGTGTTTTTTTTTTTTTTTTACTGCTTTACTTTCAGCCTTTTGCAGGGTTTACTATATAATTTATTCCATCCTAGCCACATTTCCTCAGCTGCTTGCATGGGCACCCCTATATCAAGGTGTTTTGGTACTTCCCTTATGCACTACGCTTTGCCGCATGCTAACATACTGACCAGACCGGACATGTCACGTGCGCGAGCGTTGCGAAATAAAATTAGAAATACATGTTATTCAATTATTGCACCCACACTGCTCACGCGTGCCAACGAGCGTCTGCGTTGCCAAAGGCTAAATAGTCATTCCTATTTCTGATGCAGATCGCGCTACAACTCCTGCCTCTCTCATCTCCTCATTGGTTTATAGAAGCAGGTACCCACGTGCCATCTCCTCATTGGTTATATCCACGTGGGTGATTGAAAGACAAACCGTTTTGTCGGTCGTCGTGGTACTACTATGACATTTTAGATGCCGTTCAAAGATGAAAAAGCCTGGAAGGATGAGAGATGACTAGAAACGATTCGGTTGACCTTTCATGTGTGGATTAATTGACGGAGTAGAGGACCTTGTGCATTTCAGGTAAAATAACAAAATGTTTATATATATCAGGACAAATTAGCTAGCAACAGCAAGCTAGCTAAATAGGACAAATTAGCTAGCATGTGCAAGCTAGCTAAATAGGACAAATTAGCTAGCTAAATTGTCATACATGTTTAATGCTTTTCGACCTGTCCCCAAATTAATGTAATTGGTTCAGAGTTTGTTTTGATATTTTAACCTGCGTGTAATGATCGCGTTTGGAGTGGGGGTACAAAATAAAAGTATGCACGATGGGGCACACGCGGAGCCGGTTAGGGTTCCGTGTAACTATACCACAGGTCAATATAGTCTACCTGTCTGTCTATCCTGGCCTCTATCCACCATTCATAGTGACAATAGTGATAGGTGGATCATTTGTCCACATCTGCAATAGGCTAACTAGCAATCATACCGCACATAAAATCAGGGTCTACAGTCAATCACGGATTACAAAAAGAAAACCAGCACCGTCACGGACCAGGATGTCTTGCTCCCAGGCAGACTAAATAACTTTTTTGCCCGCTTTGAGGACAATACAGTGCCACTGACACTGCCCGCAACTAAAACATGCGGACTCTCCTTCACTGCAGCCGACGTGAGGAAAACATTTAAACGTGTCAACCATCGCAAGGCTGCAGGCCCAGACAGCATCCCCAGCCGCGCCCTCAGAGCTGGCTGGTGTGTTTACGGACATATTCAATCAATCCCTATCCCAGTCTGTTGTTCCCACATGCTTCAAGAGGGCCACCATTGTTCCTGTTCCCAAGAAAGCTAAGGTAACTGAGCTCAACGACTACCGCTCCATAGCACTCACTTCCGTCATCATGAAGTGACGGGCCGCCCCCAGGTGGTGAGGGTAGGCAACAACATCTCCACCCCGCTGATCCTCAATACTGGGGCCCCACAAGGGTGCGTTCTGAGCCCTCTCCTGTACTCCCTGTTCACCCACAACTGCGTGGCCACGCACGCCTCCAACTCAATCATCAAGTTTGCGGACGACACAACAGTGGTAGGCTTGATTACAAACAACGACGAGACGGCCTACAGGGAGAAGGAAAGGGCCCTCGGAGTGTGGTGTCAGGAAAATAACCTCACACTCAACGTCAGCAAAACTAAGGAGATGATTGTGGACTTCAGGAAACAGCAGAGGGAACACCCCCCTATCCACATCGATGGAACAGTAGTGGAGAGGGTAGTACGTTTTAAGTTCCTCGGCGTACACATCACAGACAAACTGAATTGGTCCACCCACACAGACAGCATCGTGAAGAAGGCGCAGCAGCGCCTCTTCAACCCCAGCAGGCTGAAGAAATTTGGCTTGTCACCAAAAGCACTCACAAACTTCTACAGATGCACAATCGAGAGCATCCTGTCGGGCTGTATAACCGCCTGGTACGACAACTGCTCCGCCCACAACCGTAAGGCTCTCCAGAGGGTAGTGAGGTCTGCACAACGCATCACCGGGGGCAAACTACCTGCCCTCCAGGACACCTACACCACCCGATGTCACAGGAAGGCCATAAAGATCAAGGACAACAACCACCCGAGCCACTGCCTGTTTACCCCGCTATCATCCAGAAGGCGAGGTCAGTACAGGTGCATCAAATCTGGGACCGAGAGACTGAAAAACAGCTTCTATCTCAAAGCCATCAGACTGTTAAACAGCCACCACTAACATTGAGTAGCTGCTGCCAACACACTGACTCAACTCCAGCCACTTTAATAATGGGAATTGATGGGAAATGATGTAAAATATATCCCTAGCCACTTTAAACAATGCTGCCCAATATAATGTTTACATACCCTACATTATTCATCTCATATGTATACGTATATACTGTACTCTATATCATCTACTGCATCCTTATGTAATACATGTATCACTAGCCACTTTAACTGTGCCACTTTGTTTACATACTCATCTCATATGTATATACTGCACTCAATACCATCTACTGTATCTTGCCTATGCCGCTCTGCGCCTATAAGCGAAGAGGCCAGGTACATCATTGTGCATGAAAGAACAGTGAAGACATGAGACACACAGCTCAAAAGCTCCCCTATTGATCTTGTTCAGGGACAATGCAATTATCCTACCTAGGCCTACAACACCAGCATGCAATCAATAATTAATTGACGACGCAACGGTGATAGGCCTGATCACCGGCGACGATGAGTCTACAGGGAGGAGGTCAGTGAACTGGCAGTGTGGTGCCGAGACAGCAACCTCTCCCTCAATGTCAGTGAGACCAAGGAGCTTATTGTGGACTACAGGAAATGGGGAGGGGGGGTATGCCCCTATCCACATCAACGGGGCTACAGTGGAGCGGGTCGAGAGCTTCCTTGGTGTCCAAATCACTAAGGACTTAAAATGGTCCACTCACACCCACAGTCATGAAGAAGGCACAAAGGTGCCTCTTCCCCCACGGGAAGTTGGAAAGGTTTGGCATGGTCCTTCAAATCCTCAAAAAGTTATAAAGCTTGGTATGGCAACAGCACCGCCATCGATCACATGGCGCTACAGAGTGTGGTATGGACAGCCCAGTACCATTCAGGACCTCTATATCATCCCGCAAAACACCAGTCTCAACGTCAACAGTGAAGAGGTGACTCCAGGATGCTAGCCTTCTAGGCATTGTTCCTCTGTCCAGTGTCTGTATTATTTTGCCCATCTTAATCTTTCCTTTTTATTGGCCAGTCTGAGATATGGCTTTTTCTTTGCAACTCTGCCTAGAAAGGCCAGCATCCCAGAATCACCTTTTCACTGTTGCTGTTGAGACTGGTGTTTTGCGGGTACTATTTAATGAAGCTGCCAGGTAAGGACTTGTGAGGCGTCTGTTTCTCACTAATGTACTTGTCCTCTTGCTCAGTTGTGCACCGCGGCGTCCCACTCCTCTTTCTATTCTGGTTAGAGCCAGTTTGCTCTGTACTGTGAAGAGAGTAGTACACAGCATTGTACAAGATATTCAGTTTCTTGGTAACTTCTCGCATGGAAAAACATCAATTTCTCAGAACAAGAATAGAGTGACGAATTTCAGAAGAAAGTCATTCGTTTCTGGCCATTTTGAGCTTGTAATCGAACCCACAAATGCTGATGCTCCAGATACTCAACTAGTCTAAAGAAGGCCAGTTTTATTGCTTCTTTAATCAGGACAACAGGTTGCAGCTGTGCTAACATAATTGCAAAAGGGTTTTCTAATGATCAATTAGCCTTTTAAAATAATAAACTTAGATTAGCTAACACAACATGCCATTGAAACACAGGAGTGATTGTTTCTGATAATGGGCCTCTGTACGCCTATGTAGATATTCCATTAAAAAATCAGCTGTTTCCAGCTACAATAGTCATTTACAACATCAACAATGTCTACACTGTATTTCTGATCAATTTAATGCTATTTTAATGGATACATGATTATTTTTTTCTTTCAAAAACAAGGTCATTTAATTTACATTACATTTAAGTCATTTAGCAGACGCTCTTATCCAGAGCGACTTACAAACAGCCACTTTACAATAGTGCATCTAAATCTTTTAGGGGGGGGGGGTGAGAAGGATTACTTATCCTATCCTAGGTATTCCTTAAAGAGGTGGGGTTTCAGGTGTCTCCGGAAGGTGGTGATTGACTCTGCTTTTCTGACCCCAAACTTTTGAACGGTAGTGTATGTTTTTCCAGCAACAGACAATGGCAATAATGTCAAAAGCCACACTGGAGTCTAACAAAACAGCACCCACAATCTTTTTATCATCAATTTCTCTCAGCCAATCATTAGTCATTTGTGTAAGTGCTGTGCTCGTTGAATGTCCTTCCCTATAAGCGTGCTGAAAGTCTGTTGTCAATTTGTTTACTGTAAAAAAGCATTGCATCTGGTCAAACACCATTTTTTCCAAAAGTTAGTAACAGGGTTGGTAACAGGCTGATTGGTCGCCTATTTGAGCCAGTAAAGGGGGCTTTACTGTTCTTCGATAACGGAATCACTTTTGCTTCCCGCCAGGCCTGGGTGCACACACTTTCTAGCATATATTTTATTGAATTATAAATAATGCATAAAAATGATGAGAATCTGATTTCTACCTAGCTGAGCATTGTCTGCAGCCGGCTCTGATTTGTAATGTAGCCTAATGAAGCAGGCAGGGAGCGTTATCTTGTCCGTCTGTGGTGGTCGGCGAACCCTCAACCTTCTGGCCTGTAGCCCTGCTTGGCATCGACTGTGCCACAAAAGCATGCTGAAGTGGCAAAATTGATATCCACGTTTATAAACACAGTGTCGCTACAGTTATTGTTATTTGTGGTTGTAAACATTCCTGTTGGGTCAATTGGGGGTGGAGCTTTTTTTTTTTACCCCACACATACAGCTGAAGTTGGAAGTTTTCATACACCTTAACCAAATACATTTAAACTCAGTTTTTCGCCATTTCTGACATTTAATCCTCGTAAAAATTCCCTGTCTTAGGTCAGTTAGGATCACCACTTTATTTTAAGAATGTGAAATGTCAGAATAATAGTAGAGAGTGATTCATTTCAGCTTTTATTTCTTACATCACATTCCCAGTGGGTCAGAAGTTTACATACACTCAATTAGTATTTGGTAGCATTGCTGTTAAATTGTTTAACTTAGGTCAAAAGTTTTGGGTAGCCTTCCACAAGCTTCCCACAATAAGTTGGGTGAATTTTGGCCCATTCCTCCTGACAGAGCTGGTGTAAATGAGTCAGGTTTGTAGGCCTCCTTGCTCGCACACGCATTTTCAGTTCTGCCCACAAATGTTCTATAGGATTTAGGTCAGGGCTTTGTGATGGCCATTCCAATAACTTGACTTTGTTGTCCTTAAGCCATTTTGCCACAACTTTGGAAGTATGCTTGGGGACATTGTCCATTTGGAAGACCCATTTGCGACCAAACTTTAACTTCTTGAGATGTTGCTTCAATAAATCCACATAATTTTCCTCCCTCATAATGCCATCTAATTTGTGAAGTGCACCAGTCCCTCCTGCAGCAAAGCACCTCCACAACATGATGCTGCCTCCCCCGTGCTTCACGGTAGGGATGGTGTTCTTTGGCTTGCAAGCCTCCCCCTTTTTCCTCCAAACATAACGATTGTCATTATGGCCAAAGAGTTCTATTTTTGTTTCATCAACTCAGAGGAGATTTCTCCAGAAAGTCTTTGTCCCCATGTACAGTTGCAAACCGTAGTCTGGCTTTTTTATGGTGGTTTTGGAGCAGTGGCTTCTTCCTTGCTGAGCTGCCTTTCAGTTTATGTCGAAATAAGACTTGTTTTTACTGTGGATATAGATACTTTCGTACATGTTTCCTCCTGACTTGTGGAGGTCTACAATTTTTTTCTGAGGTCTTGGCTGAATCCTTTTGATTTTCCCATGATGTCAAGCAAAGAGGCATTGAGTTTGAAGGTAGGCCTTGAAATACATCCACGGGTACAATCCATGACATAATTTTCTAGAATTTCCAAGCTGTTTAAAGGCACAGTCAACTTAGTGTATGTAAACGTCTGACCCACTGGAATTGTGATACAGTGAATTATAAGTGCAATTATCTGTCTAAACAATTGTTGAAGAAAATTACTTGTGTCATGCAAAAAGTAGATGTCCTAACCGACTTGCCAAAACAAAACTTTGTTAACAATACATTTGTGGAGTGGTTGAAAAAATATTTTTATTGACTCCAACCTAAGTGTATGTAAACTTACGACTTCAACTGTGCAATTATCTGTAAGATCCCTCAGTCGAGAAGTGCATTTCAAACACAGATTCAATCACAAAGACCAGGGAGGTTACCCAATGCCTCGCAAAGAAGGGCACCTATTGGTAGATGGGTACAATTTAATAAAGCAGACATTGAATATCCCTTTGAGCATGGTGAAGTTATTAATTACACTTTGTAATGTGTATCAATACACCCAGTCACTACAAAGATAAAGTTGTCTTTCCTAACTCAGTTGCCGGAGAGGAAGGATTTCACCATGAGGCCAATGGTGACTTTAAAACAGTTAGAGTTTAATAGCTGTGATGGGAGAATACTGAGGTTTGATCAATAACATTGTAGTCACCCCACAATACTAAGGGAGTCTGTACAGTATAAAAATTATTCCAAAACATGCATCCTGTTTGCAATAAGGCACAAAAGTAATACTCCAAAGTAATTCACTTTTTGTCCTGAATACAAGGTGTTATGTTTGGGGCAAATCCAATACATTACTGAGTACTACTGTCCATATTTTCAAGCATGTGGTGGCTGGATCATGTTATGGATATGCTTGTAATCGTTAAGGACTGTTTTTTCAGGATAAAAACATAACTGAAGGGAGCTAAGCACAAGCAAAATCCTCAAGGAACACTTGGTCCACTTTCTACCAGACACTAGGATCTGAATTCACCTTTCAGCAGGACAATAACCTAAAACCCAAGGCCAAATCTACATTGGAGTTTCCTACCAAGAAGACAATGAATGGCTGATTTTTTTATATGTTTAACTTAAATCTGCTTGAAAATATATGGCAAGATTTAAATGGTTGTCTAGCAATGATCAACAACCAACTTTGACAGAGCTTGAATCATTTTGAGAAAAATAATGGGCAAATATTGTACAATCCAGATGTGCAAAGCTCTTAGAGGCTTACCCAGAAAGACTCACAGCTGTAATATCTGCCATAGGTGATTCTAATATGTATTGACTCAGGGATGTTAATACTTATGTAAATTAAATATCTGCATTTCAAAACTGTCTAAAAACATGTTTTCACTTTTTCATTATAGGGTATTGTGTGTAGATGGGTGAGAGAGAATAAAAAAAAAAAAAATCTATTTTGAATTTGGGCCGTAGCATAACAAAATGTGGAATAAGTTTAAGGGTATGAATCTGGTGCCCGACGACACTGTCAATGACATGGCATTGGTTGATGATGCATGCAACGCAGGGGAACACAACCATTGATGACATCTTGTGTGCATCATGTGATTTTAAGCAAAAAAGCTCATTTTAAACAAATCACATGATGCACACCAGATGATGTCATCAGAAACTTTTCTTCTTCCCTATAATGCTAGAGACGTGGTTTTGTTTATCTGATACTGTAGCTCAGGGTTTCCGAAACTCGGTCCACAGCTGATTCAAATGTAAATATTAACCTTTTATTTAACTAGGCAAGTCAGTCAAGTTCTTATTTACAATGACAGCCTACCGGGGAACAGTGGGTTAACTGCCTTGTTCAGGGGCAGAACAAAATATTTTTACCTTGTCAGCTCGGGGATTCAATCCTTTCGGTTATTGGCCCAATGCTCTAACCATTAGGATACCTGCCGCCCCATAATGAAAGCTTGATGATGAGTTGATTATTTGAATCATCTGTGTAGTGCTAGGGCAAAAAACTACATGTGCACCCAGAGGGGGCCCCAGCGCCGAGTTTGTGACACTGCTGTAGGTCACCAGAAAATTCTGAAGTAACAACAGGTTTGAAACCACTTATGTACAGCCCTGTCAAGAACGCTTAGGCTCACCACTTCCCCCTAGGCAATTGTGTTCAACTGAAAGAATTTGATATAGGTATAGATAGGAAATTGCAATTTAGTACTAGCTCAATCTTTCCCCAAATGAGTTTGAATTTTGTCATAGTTCCTCACATCTATCCAGTTATCTTAGATCTTCAAAATTTCCCAGGGACGTTCCACACCCACAGTTTTGCGTCAACAAGGGCAAAGGGAAGCTGGGTCGTGTTCAGTAGGGCATGCAACAAAAACCTTGTTCAAACTTTTTGAAACGTAAAAAGTAAATAAGTGTTTAGAAGATTCCTGACATCCTGTCCCTGGGTCGTATTTATTAGTGATCACCGTAGAAAACATTTTGCAATGAAAATGAGCTTATTTTTGGACATGTTTAGGCAGTCCCTCCCCATTTTGGTCAGTTAATTTCTAGTGAATACAACCCAGGTCTCCCCTGTCCAGAGGGAAGATGAGAGAGAAGAAAGCTATGGTTCTGAAATATGACTACTACACCCCTGAAACTATCACCTCACCTGAAGTCCCCCTTTTTTAGGGGGATTTGGATTCTGATATCCTCATGATTATATTGATATTAATGAAGTCTTAAGATTTGTTTTATTTAACTAGGCAAGTCAGTTAAGAACAAATTCTTATTTACAATGATGGCCTACCAAAAGGCAAAAGGCCTCCTGTGGGGAAGGGGGCCTGGGATTAAAAAATTATAATAAATACAATATAAATATAGGACTTAACACACATCACAACAAGAGAGACAACACTACATAAAGAGAGACCTAAGACAACAACATAGCAAGGCAGCAACACATGACAACACAGCATGGTAGCAACACAACATTACATTTACATTTAAGTCATTTAGCAGACGCTCTTATCCAGAGCGACTTACAAATTGGTGCATTCACCTTATGACATCCAGTGGAACAGCCACTTTACAATAGTGCATCTAAATCTTTTAAGGGGGGTGAGAAGGATTACTTTATCCTATCCTAGGTATTCCTTAAAGAGGTGGGGTTTCAGGTGTCTCCGGAAGGTGGTGATTGACTCCGCTGTCCTGGCGTCGTGAGGGAGTGTGTTCCACCATTGGGGAGCCAGAGCAGCGAACAGTTTTGACTGGGCTGAGCGGGAACTGTACTTCCTCAGTGGTAGGGAGGCGAGCAGGCCAGAGGTGGATGAACGCAGTGCCCTTGTTTGGGTGTAGGGCCTGATCAGAGCCTGGAGGTACTGAGGTGCCGTTCCCCTCACAGCTCCGTAGGCAAGCACCATGGTCTTGTAGCGGATGCGAGCTTCAACTGGAAGCCAGTGGAGAGAGCGGAGGAGCGGGGTGACGTGAGTGAACTTGGGAAGGTTGAACACCAGACGGGCTGCGTTCTGGATGAGTTGTATGGGTTTAATGGCACAGGCAGGGAGCCCAGCCAACAGCGAGTTGCAGTAATCCAGACGGGAGATGACAAGTGCCTGGATTAGGACCTGCGCCGCTTCCTGTGTGAGGCAGGGTCGTACTCTGCGGATGTTGTAGAGCATGAACCTACAGAAACGGGCCACCGCCTTGATGTTAGTTGAGAACGACAGGGTGTTGTCCAGGATCACGCCAAGGTTCTTAGCGCTCTGGGAGGAGGACACAATGGAGTTGTCAACCGTGATGGCGAGATCATGGAACGGGCAGTCCTTCCCCGGGAGGAAGAGCAGCTCCGTCTTGCCGAGGTTCAGCTTGAGGTGGTGATCCGTCATCCACACTGATATGTCTGCCAGACATGCAGAGATGCGATTCGCCACCTGGTCATCAGAAGGGGGAAAACATGACAACAACATGGCAGCAACACAACATGGTAGCAACAGAAAACAAACATTATTGGGCACAGACAACAGCACAAAGGGCAAGAAGTTAGAGACAACTATACATCACACAAAGCAGCCATAACTGTCAGTAAAAGTGTCAATGATTGAGTCTTTGAATGAAGAGATTGAGATAAAACTGTCCAGTTTGAGTGTTTGTTGCAGCTCGTTCCAGTCGCTAGCTGCAGCGAACTGAAAAGACGAGCGACACAGGGATGTGTGTGCTTTGGGGACCTTTAACAGAATGTGACTGGCAGAATGGGTGTTGTATGTGGAGGATGAGGGCTGCAGTAGATATCTCAGATAGGGGGGAGTGAGGCCTAAGAGGGTTTTATAAATAAGCATCAACCAGTGGGTCTTGTGACGGGTATACAGAGATGACCAGTTTACAGAGGAGGATAGAGTGCAGTGATGTGTTAAGGAGCATTGGTGGCAAAGAATGGTAAAGAATATCTAGCCGCTCGAGAGAACCCTTACCTGCCGATCTATAAATTACGTCTTGGTAATCTAGCATGGGTAGGCTGGTCATCTGAATCAGGATTAGTTTGCCAGCTGGTGTGAAAGAGGAGTGATTACGATAGATAAAACCAAGTCTAGATTTAACTTTAGCTTGCAGCTTTGATATGTGCTGAGAGAAGGACAGTGCACCATCTAGCCATACTCCCAAGTACTTGTATGAGGTGACTACCTCAAGCTCTAAACCCTCAGAGGTAGTAATAACACCTGTGGGAAGAAGGGCATTCTTCTTACCAAACCACATGACTTTTGTTTTCACAAGAATGGAATGGTCTACCGTATCAAAAGCTTTGGCCAAGTCAATAAAAATAACAGCACAATAATGCCTAGAATCAAGGGAAATGGTGACATCAGTGAGGACCTTAAAGGTTGCAGTGACACATCCATAACCTGAGCAGAAACCAGATTGCATATCCGAGAGAATACTATAGACATCAAGAAAGCCAGTCAGTTGATTATTGACTAGTTTTTCCAACACTTTTGATAAACAGGATGATAAAGGATGAACTGTGGCTGCCTTCCAAGCAATGGGAACCTCCCCAGAAAGGAGAGACAGGTTAAAAAGGTTGAAGATAGGCTTGGCGATGATAGGGGCAGCAACCTTAAAGAAGAAAGGGTCTAAACCATCTGACCCAGATGTTTTTTGGGGGTCAAGTTTAAGGAGCTCCTTTAGCACCTCGGACTCAGTGACTGGCTGCAGGGAGAAACTTTGAATCGGGGCAGGGGAAAAAGAGGGAGAAGCATCAGGGATAGTCACATTAGAAGGGGTGGGAGATGAGGAAATGTTGAACGGGCAAGGAGGCATGGCTGAGTCAAATAGGAATCCTGACTTAATGAAGTGGTGATTAAAGAGCTCAGCCATGTGCTTCTTGTCAGTAACAACCACATCATCAACATTAAGGGACAATGGCAGCTGTGAGGAGGAGGGTTTATTCTCCAGGTCTTTGACCGTTTTCCAGAACTTCTTGGGATTAGACCCACAGAGAGAGAACTGCTCCTTAATTAAAGTAACTAACTTTGGCCTTCCGGATAGCCTGAGTGCACTTATTTCTCATTTGCCTGAACGATAGCCAGTCAGCCTGAGTATGCGTGTGCAGAGCCTTTCGCCAAATGCAATTCTAGAGGTGGAGTAACTCTGCAAGATCACGGTCAAACCAAGGGCTGAACCTGTTTTTAATTTTATGGGGGTGTGTTTACAATACCACTGAAAATATCAAACATTTTACAGAGGCCAGTTCATGAAGGAAGGCTTGCTCATTCAAGATTTTTATCAAGCGTCTATGACAAATCAGGACAGGTCGTTTCACTGAACAGCCGTTACAAACACAGGCTGTAAAACAGTGATCATTAAGGTCATTACAGAAAATACCAGACTGATACCTATCAGGATTATTTGTGAGGATAACATCAAGGAGAGTAACCTTTTCTGGGTGTTTGAAGTCATGCCTTGTGGAATTGGTAATAATCTGAGAAAGATTTAGGGAGTCCCATTGCTTTAGGACTTGGTCAGGTGGTTTAAGCATGTCCCAGTTCAGGTCACCTAGCAGGACAAATTCAGACTTAGTGTAAGGGGCCAGGAGAGTGGTTAGGGCAGGTAGGGTACAGGCCGGTGCTGATGGAGGACGATAGCATCGAGCAACAGTCAACAAAGAGCTATTTGAAAGTTTAACGCTTACCAGAAAATCAAATTGTTTGGGGATAGACTTGGTGGAGCCCACCGAGCACTGAAGGTGATCCTTGGTAAAGATTGTCACCCCCAACTTTGGAAGGTCTGTCTTGCCGAAAAAGGTTATAACCAGGAAGGTTAACGTCAGAATTCAAAACACTCTTCCTTAACCACATCTCAGTAATGACCAACACAGAAGTCTTTCTTTCGACTTTTATCCTTTCAGTTTCTCTAGTTTAGGTTTTGAAAACATGGCTCAGGGTAGTCTTGTTTTTGGCCACGTTTTGTGCAATTCAGAACATCCCTAGCAGCTTTCCCACTAATCATTGCTATAGCATAAAGGCAATGGAATTACTCAATGTCATGGCATTGGCTAAATGTTAGCATTGTTGCCAATTATGACTGTGCTGGCTTACTCATTGTATTCCCTTCTGTTTTTACACAGAAGACTTAGTAAATGAATCATCAACAGATTACATTTTTTAAAAGTATATTTTTTTAAATATATATATATAAACAATCTCGTGCTCATGTGTGTCAGTGCAATATATGTTTTTAAGGTGGTAAGAGTACACTGGAGCAATACATCAATGATTTGTCACTTGTGGTATTACTATATTCAAACCACGTGACATTTCAGAGCGGGGTCTTCCCCTGCGCACATACTACTATCGTAGCGGATGTTTAAACAGCTCTTGAACTGTATGCTTATGAATGTAGAATGAATGACAAAGGTGGAAGAAGCATGCTCTCTTTCAGGCAGTAATGAATGAAGACTGTTTACGGATTTCGAGAGATGTTACAGCAAAACGGTGAGTTTCTCTGACAAATGTTGAAATGTGTGATTGAGATAATTGTAACTTTAAAACAATTATTGATTTAGCTAGCATTTAGCTCTGGTCCAGGTCCTTAGTGCGCCTTCCTCCGTAGTGAAAGGATACGCACTTACCGCCCTGATCCAGAGCTATCATGCAGCGTGCACTTCTGGATATTACGTTCTGACTGATATTATTATTTGCAACTTAGTTATCGGTTCAGTTTTATGGTATATCGTGCAGTGATTGGAAGTGTCGTTTTATATTTTGGTGATCGACTAATGACAAAAACTCTCTAAAAATGTTGTGCTTTATTTATTTGTTGTCTTCGAGGATCATGCGGGGAAATGTAGGTACATTTATAGGTCACCTCGGTTACTGGTAGTTTGCTGTTATTGTAGCCTACATTTGCGTAAGGACATGAAATAAAATTGTGAGTTTATTGTTGGTTATTTGTTATTTATATTTTATTATACTAATATTTCAAAGCAACTGTGATTAATCATTCCAGACGGCTATGCATTATTAAGTGTTCAATAAGCAAAGCATAGCTGTTCACCTTGTTCGACTCGGTGGGTAGTTAAATGTTGTATACATTTTTTTTTGTAAACAACGAGATGATCAATATTTAATGAATAGTTGAAATGGGGAAAATATTTTAAATCAGTCAGGTTGTTGTAGGAACCTAGTGCATGTTGTTCATGTCAATTCATGTGATTAAATCTGTCGCATGAGCGCTCACGCACACTCAGCCGGCTATATCTCAACCTTATTCTCAGAATATTGTGTGTGCCATCAGGTAGGCTACGCTAGCCTAGACATAATAATAAGATAGTGAAGCACAACACGACCCACTTAGGTCTCCCATACAAACTGCCAAGTGAGTTGAAAGAGGCGCCTCCTCAAAAATCCCCTGAGCACCGAGATTAACGGGGGTGAAATGAATGTGCGCTACCGTCACTAATGGCAGGCGACACATAGGGCAAATGTTTCATTTTCTCGTAAAGTCATCGTGTTCATCCTTAACATAAATGTGTGTCAGGAAAGAGGGCATGTGACACAATGAAGACAAAGCCTTACAGCAGGCGGAGGAGCCAGCCCCTCTTTCAATATCGATCAAAAGTGTCTAGTCGGGTGGTAGATTCCCTTTCAGCACACAAACTCAGTTTCAGAGAAAATGGTCCAATATATATATATATATATATATATATATATATATATATATATATATATATATATATATATATGTAGTCTATGCACTTACTGAACCAGTGTGCTGGTCTATGGTTATGTAGAAGCTACAGCTTCTGGGCTGTGATTTATACATTCTGAATTGTAAATACCATGCTAAATGCCGTAGGTTACTTGTATTACTATGCGTTAATGATTCAAATTTGCATTTCAAATCAAATCAAATCAAAGCAAATGTATTTATATAGCCCTTCGTACATCAGCTGATATCTCAAAGTGCTGTACAGAAACATTTGTTTTATATAGCCTATCTCCAAGTCTCGTTTGTCAGGCAGCAGTTCCCTGATGCCTATTTTCCCAATCTGGTTTCATAGACTAGACGAACATAGTAAACGTAACATGGTAAATGTAAATCTGAGATTATCAAATTAGGGAGTTTCGAGTTCCAATCTCATGACTGACAATTTTAGCTAATAAGCAACTTTTCAACGGCTTACTGTTTTTGGGCTACTTTGCAACTCCTTAGCATGTTAGCTAACCCTTCTCCTAACCCTAATTTGTTACACTATAATACAGCATTTAATTTGTAACATATCATACCAAATGGGTGATGGACATCCAAAAAGTAATACATACCATACGAAACATAACATATCATATTAAATGGAGTGTCTTGGATTTACGTACAGAATAATACGGAATGCTCTGAGACCAGGTTGATTTTCCCAGTGCTCTAGTGATCCATTCATTCACGACCTGCTTGATTCGGTCTTATGTAGCAAAATGTGAAATTGTGTTTTTACATTGGATAAAAGTAGAGACTCAGAGCTAGAAAATTGTATATCATACACTACAGTTAAGGAACAATGGGAAAGTAATTATACTTTGAAAGTTGATGAACTTGTAACCCCACTTTTGAGAAAATGTCCCTTAAATATTTTGGTGCACCTACTGGAGTGCTCTTCTTTGTCTACACACATTCAAATCAAAATCAAATCAAATTGTATTGGTCACATGCACCGAATACAACAGGTGTAGTAGACCTTACAGAGAAATGCTTACTTATGAGCCCCTAACCAACAATGCAGTTTAAAAAAGTATGGATAAGAATAAGAAATAAAAGTAGCAAGTAATTAAAGAGCAGTAGTAAAATAACAATAGTGAGACTATATACATGGGGGGGTACTGGTACGGAGTCAATGTGTGGGGGCACTGGTTAGTTGAGGTAATATGTACATGAAGGTAGAGTTATTAAAGTGACTATGCATAGATAATAACAACAGAGTAGCAGCGGTGTAAAAGAGGGGGTGAGTGTGGGGGCCCAATGCAAATAGTCTGGGTAGCCATTTGATTAGGTGTTCAAGAGTCTTATGGCTTGGGGGTAGAAGCTGTTTACAAGCCTCTTGGACCTAGACTTGGCACTCAGGTACTGCTTGCCGTGCGGTGACAGAGAGAACTTTGACAATTTTTAGGGCGTTCCTCTGACACTGCCTGGTATAGAGGTCCTGGATGGCAGGAAGCTTGGCCCCAGTGATGTACTGGGCCGTTCACACTACCCTCTGTAGTGCCTTGCGGTCGGAGGCCGAGCAGTTGCCATACCAGGCAGTGATGTAACCAGTCAGGATGCTCTCGATGGTGCAGCTGTCGAACCTTTTGAGGATCTGAGAACCAATGCCAAATATTTTCAGTCCTCTGAGGGGGAATAGATTTTGTTGTGCCCTCTTCACGACTGTCTTGATGTGCTTGGACCACGTTAGTTTGTTGGTGATGTGGACACCAAGGTACTTGAAGCTCTCAACCTGCTCCACTACAGCCCCGTCGATGAGAATGGGGGCGTGCTCAGTCCTCTTTTTCCTGTAGTCTACAATCATTTCCTTTGTTTTGATCACGTTGAGGGAGAGGTTGTTGTCCTGGGACCACACGACCAGGTCTCTGACATCCTCCCTATAGGCTGCCTCGTCGTTGTCAATGATCAGGCCTACCACTGTTGTGTCATCGGCAAACTTAATGATGGTGTTGGAGTCGTGCCTGGCCATGCAGTCATGAGTGAACAGTACAAGAGTGTCACGAATCCCGTTTCCTGAGTCTGTTTTTTTGCCTGTGTTCTGTCCTGGAGTGTTTTTTCCGGCGTCCTGGAACGCACCCTGTCTGGTTGCTGGGCAATGTAGCCAGTTGGGAGTTCTGATTACCCACACCTGCATCCCATCAGCTATCTGCACACCTGGTCCTGATCATAATCTCTCCTCTTCATAAGCCCGGACCTGACATCCATTCCCTGCCGGATCGTTAGCCATGAACAGTATGCTGTGCCCTAGTATCAGCCTCAAGTTGGATAGAATTTTTTTTAAAATTTTTTTTAACGTATTGCTTGCCTTAAACTTACCTCCGTTTGTTCTGTCTTCAGTTACTCACCCGGATCATTTACCCCATTCCCGCCTAGTCGTCGGAGGATTCCGCTACCCCATTGGATCCACCTATTTACCACCGCTGCCCGCTACGCCACCTGGATATATCTACCCATTCACATTCACTTGTAAATAAATACTCACCTTCTTCCTACTCTCCTTGTCCTGGTCTGCTTCTGGGTTCGATTTTGAAAGAACGTGATAAAGAGGGGACTGAGCACGCACCCCTGAGGGGCCCCAGTGTTGAGGATCAGCGCGGCGGATGTGTTGTTACCGACACTTACCACCTGGGGGCGGCCCGTCAGGAAGTCCAGGATTCAGTCACAGAGGGAGGTGTTTAGTCCCAGGGTCCTTAGCTTATTGATGCGCTTTGAGGGCACTATGGTGTTGAACGTTGAGCTGTCGTCAATGAACAGCATTCTCACATAGGTGTTCATTTTGTCCAGGTGGGAAAGGGCAGAGTGGAGTGCAATTGCATCATCTGTGGATCTGTTGGGGCGGTATGCAAATTGAGGTGGGTCTAGGGTTTCTGGGATAATGGTGTTGAGGTGAGCCATGACCAGCCTTTCAAAGCACTTCATGAGTACAGACATGAGTGCTATGGGTCGGTAGTCATTTAGGCAAGTTAACTTTGTGTTCTTGGGCACAGGGACTATGGTGGTCTGCTTGAAACATGTTGGTATTGCAGACTCGGACAGGAAGAGGTTGAAAATGTCAGTGAAGACACCTGCCAGTTGTTCAGCGCATGCTCGCAGTACTCGTCCTGGTAATGGAGACAAAGTAGAGTTGCAATTCAATGGCTCAGACATGAGACGTATGTGGCAGGGTCTACAGATAATCACGGATTACAGAAAGAAAACCAGCCCCATCGCAGACACCAACGTCTTGCTCCCAGACAAATTAAACAACTTCTGACACGGCCCGCTACCAAAGCCTGCGGGCTCTCCGTCACCGCGGCCAACTTGAGTAAAATATTTAAACCTGTTAACCCTCGGAAGGCTGCCGGCCCAGACGGCATCCCTAGCCGCGTCCTCAGAGCATGCACAGACCAGCTGGCTGGTGTGTTTACGGACATATTCAATCAATCCCTATCCCAGTCTGCTGTTCCCACATGCTTCAAGAGGGCCAACAACATCTCCACCCCACTGATCCTCAACACTGGGTCCCCACAAGGGTGCGTTCTCAGCCCTCTCCTGTACTCCCTGTTCACCCATGACTGTGTGGCCATGCACACCTCCAACTCAGTCATCAAGTTTGCAGACGACACTACAGTCGTAGGCTTGATTACCAACAACGTCGAGACGGCCTACAGGGAGGAGGTGAGGGCCCTCGGAGTGTGGTGTCAGGAAAATAACCTCACACTTAATGTCAACAAAACAAATTAAATGATCGTGGACTTCAGGAAACAGCAGAGGGAGCACCCCTGTATCCACATTGACGGGACAGTAGTGGAGAAGGTGGAAAGTTTTAAGTTCCTCGGTGTAAACATCAAACTGAAATGGTCCACCCACACAGAGAGCGTGGTGAAGAAGGCGCAACAGTGCCCCTTCAACCTCAGGAGGCTGAGGAAATTTGTCTTGTCACTGAAAACACTCACAAACTTTTACAGATGAACAATCGAGAGCATCCCGTCGGGCTGTATCACCGCCTGGTACAGGAACTGCTCCGGCCACAACCGTAAGGCTCTCCAGAGGATAGTCAAGTCTGCACATCGCATCACCGGGGGCAAACTACCTGCCCTCCAGGACACCTACACCACCGATGTCACAGAAAGGCCAAAACGATAATCAAGGACAACAACCACCCGAGCAACTACCTGTTCACCCCGCTATCATCCAGAAGGCGAGGTCAGTACAGGTGCATCAAAGCTGGAACGGAGACTGAAAAACAGCTTCTATCTCAAGGACATCAGACTGTTCAAACAGCCTTCACTAACATTGAGTGGCTGCTCCCAACATACTGACTCAAATCTCTAGCCACTTTAATAATTAAAAATTGGATGTAATAAATGTATCACTAGTCACTTTTAACAATGTCACTTTATATAATGTTTACATACCCTACATTACTCATCTCATATGTATATACTGTACTCTACACCATCTACTGCATCTTGCCTATGCCGCACAGCCATCGCTCATCCATATATTTATATGTACATATTCTTTTTCATTCCTTTACACTTGTGTGTATAAGGTAGTTATTGTGAAATTGTTCGATTACTTGTTAGATATTACTGCACGGTTGGAACTAGAAGCACAAGCATTTAGCTACACTCGCATTAACATCTGCTAATCATGTGTATGTGATCAATAAAATTTTATTTGATTTAGTCCTGTATTGACGCTTTTCCTGTTTGATGGTTCGTCAAAGGGCATAGTGGGATTTCTTATAAGCTTCCGGGTTAGAGTCCCGCTCCTTGAAAGCTGCAGCTCTCGCCTTTAGCTCAGTGCGAATGTTTCCTGTAATCCATGGCTTCTGGTTGGGGTATGTACGTATGGTCACTGTGGGGACGACGTCATCGATGCACTTATTGATGAAGCCAATGACTGACGTGGTGTACTCCTCATTAATTATTACAGTAAAATAAACTCACAATAAGTTAATGGTGAGCTAATTATAGAAAATAACTTACGGCTGTGAGTGTGACGAAATAAAAGCAGGTCATTTTACTGGAGCATTTTAGAACTTGGACACTGTCTAGTTGTCCTAACATTATATCCCAATTTGACTTTGGTGCAGATCATGATTTTCTTCACATTACTGTCTCTGGTAAACACATACAATATCAAATAAAATACATGTTTATTTGTCACATGCACAGGATACAGAAGGTGTAAACGCTACAGTGAAATGGTTACTTGCATAATGGAGCCTTTTGTTTAGACATGTAGGTAGGTAGCTAGCTAGCTATCCCAACTCATAATGCTACTTCCATGGATGAATCTGCAGGTAGCTAAAGCTAACCAACTATGTTCAATGTTAGCTAGCTGGCTAACATTGGGCTATAAATTAGTAATGCAAATGGCTTTCTGAGATACAAATAATATTACTAACATTAGCTAGCTAGCTAACAGTATTCTTTAACTTGCAATGTAACCATCTTTTTGAGAAAATTAGAAATGTATAATATCTGAAAATGTATGTAGCTAGACTCTCTTACCTGTGTGTATAGAAAGTGAACACCCCCTTTCAAAAATGTTTTGTTGCCTTACAACCTGAAATGAAAACACATAAAATCACACTTTATTTACACACGGATAACCTACAATGTCCAAGTGAATTTTTTTCTCCAGAAATCTCTCTAATAAACAGTAAAATACCCTATTTGAGAGTTAATACTTGGTGGAACCACCTTTTCCTTGAATTATAGCCACAAGTCTCTTCGAATACGTCTCTAATAACTTTGCAGACCTAGACTGTGCAATATTTGCCTATTCTTCTTTGCAGAATTGTTTAAGCTCAGTCAAATTGCATGGTGACCGCTCATGGACTGCACCCTTCAAGTCCTTCCACAGATTCTCAATAGGATTTAGGTCGGGGCTCTGACTAGGCCACTCAAGGACTTTCGCCTTATTTTCCTTCAGCCACTGTACAGTTGCTTTGGCAGTGTGCTTTGTTTCATTGTCATGTTGAAACGTGAAACATCTTCCCATTTTTAACTTCCTGGCAGAGGGCTGCAGGTTCTCCTCAAGAATCTGTTGGTATTTTGCACTGTCCATTTTCCTTTCTATCCTGACAAGTGGTCCAGTCCCTGCTGAAGAGAAACACCCCCACAACAGGATGCTGCCACCGCCGTGCTGTACTGTTGCCATGTTCTTTGAGTGGGAAGATTTATTGTCGCCCAGACATATCATTTTGCTTTCAGGCCAAAAAGTTCAATTTTGGTCTCATCTGACCACAGCACCTTTTGCCACTTAGCCTCGTAATCTACAATGTACATTTTTGCAAAGCTCAAACAAGACTTGATGTGGCTTTTTTTGAGGACTGTTTTTTTTCTTGCCACCCTCCCATGGAGGCCAGATTTGTGGAGCGCTTGTGATATTGTGGTAACATACACACATTGACTAGTCTTTGCCATAAAGGCCTGAAGCTCCTTCAAAGTCTCTATTGGCTTCTTGGTAGCCTCTGTGATCAGTCTCCTCCTTGCCGGTCATCCAGTTTGGAAGGACGGCCTGAACTATCCAGGGTCTGGGCGTCGCCTTATGCCTGCCATTTCTTAATAATGGTCTTGACTGTGCTCCGAGGGATAGACAACGCGTTTTATTTCCATCCCCTGACTTGTGCCTTACCACAACTTTATCTCGTAGATCTTTTGAAAGTACCTTTCTGCCCATAGTGGATTCTTTGCTTTGAATTGCACTACTAAGCAGTGGAGTCCTCTATGAAAAACTGCTTTTATTCTGAACTAATCATAGTCACTACAATTGATCACAGATGGAAGTAAATTAGCTTGATTTGTTATCTGGAAAGTGTTTGGTTATACCTCAGAAAATGTGAAATTGCAATTCTAATTCTTATTCAAGTAGGGTATTGTTTTACTTTTAATATATTTAAATATGTATTTTTCTCCGCTTGGATATTGTGGGTTACTGTGTGTAAATAAAGCCTGAAATGTCAAATGTTGTGTTTTCATTTCAGGCTCTAAGGCAACAAAACATTTTGAAAGGGGGTGGTGACTTTCTATACCCACTGTACATGGATGACCGCTTCTCCCTCTCTGTCACAGATGCCATGGTTGTCCTTAGTTTGAAGATGTAATCCGGAGACAGGTGTTTTATACAACAGCCTTCTGTGTGTTCTATTTTCATCTCCCTCCGCATATTTGCAATCAAACGGCAGAATTTTCTCCATCTCTTTAGCTGTCATGCTCTGCTTCCACCGGGCAGAGCTAACAGGAAGGTTCTTGTCTTTTTCTGTGGTCAAACCAACAAGGCTCGTAATTTAACAATTTTATTCGTATTTACAGATGGCAATGAAAGTTCACATGTTCCAGAAGGCATTTCTGCCAAAAAACAAATTTTAATAAAAAAGAAAATTATGTTAAAGTGAAATGCCTGCCCTGTGATGTCGTGACGTACAACATACACCTAATTTCCTGAAACAAGTCACAAATGTCACTGGGAAATGAACCATTTTATTATTTAAGCATCCATCTTGAACAGCCATAGGGTAAAAAATCTGCTCTGCCACACAGGAGAGTGTTGCTTTAGGGTTGCTCTTGTAAAAATGTAATTGGTTTAACAAGGCTTCTTGGCCCACAGTAAAGACTGGGCTGGTCCAATTTGTTAATTTCTCCTCTGCACATCACAGGGACTGAGTCAACTCTGTAGCTGCAGGGTTCAATATTTTTCAGTTAAAAAGACAAAAGCAAGATGTAACACACTCTTTGGCTGAGTCTTTGCCTTAGAGTGCAGTTTATCTGCTTAGAGTGCAGTTTAATTATATAACTGCTTTGACACAATCACTTCCACTGTATAGAATTACACAAGTCACTCTCTAATATTAAGGAAGTCTCGGTTCTGCTCACCTGAGATAGAATACCTCATGATAAGCTGTAGACCACACTATTTATCAAGATCATTTTTATGTATATTTTTTGTAGTATTTACCACCACAAACTGATGCTGGCACTAAGACCGCACTCAACGGGCTTTATAGGGCCATAAGCAAAAAATAAATAAATGCTCACCAAGAGGCAATGCTCCTAGTGGCCGGTGACTTTATGTGGTCTGATGAAGCGGATGCTAAACTACATGACTGTTTCGCTAGACCAGACGGGAAAATGTTCTGATATTCATCCGATGGCATTGAAGAGTTTAGCACATCAGTCACTGGTTTCATTAATAAGTGCATCAACAACGTTGTCCCCACATTGACCAAACATACATATCCCAACCAGAAGCCATGGATTACAGGCAACATCCGCACTGAGCTAAAGGCTACCGCTGCCGCTTTCAATGAGTGGGACACTAATCCAGACCCTTATAAGAAATCCTTCTACGTCCTCCAACGAACCGTCAATACAGGACCAAGATCGAATCCTTCTACACTGGCTCTGATGCTCGTTGGATGTGGCAGGGTTTGCAAACTATCACAGATTACAAAAGGAAAACCAGCCGCGAGCTATCCAATGGCACGAGCCTACCAGACAAGCAAAATATGTGTACCTTCTAAGCACGCTTCGAGGCTAGCAACACTGAACTATGCATGAGAGCACCAACTGTTCCGGACGACTGTGTGATCACGCTCTCCATAGCCAATGTAAATAAGACCTTTAAACAGGTTAACATTCACAAGGCAGCAGGGCCAGACGGATTACCAGGACACATACACAGAGCATACGCTGACCAGTTGGCAAGTGTCTTCACTGACATTTTCAACCTCTCCCTGACCCAGTCTGTAATACCTATATGTTTTAAGCAGACCACCATAGTCCCTGTGCCCAAGAACGCCAAGGTAACTTATCTAAATGACTATCGCCCTGTAGCAATAATAGTCATAAAATGTTTGAAAGTCTGGTCATGGCTCACATCAACACCATCATCCAAGACACCCTGGACCCACTCCAATTCGCATACTGCCCCAACAGATCCACAGATAACGCAATCTCTATTGCACTCCACACTGCCCTTTCCCACCTGGACAATAGGATCACCTATGTGAGAATGCTGTTAATTGACTACAGCTCAGCGTTCAAGGACCCTGGGATTAAACACCTCCCTCTACATCTGGATCTTGGACTTCCTGAAGGGCCGACACCAGGTGGTGAAGGTAGGCATCCACACATCCGCCACGCTGACCCTCAACACGGAGGCCCCTCAGGGGTGCATGCTTAGTCCCCTCCTGTACTCCCTGTTCACCCACGTCTGAATGGCTGCGCATGACTCCAACACATTAAGTTTGCAGACGACAAAATGGTGGTAGGCCTGATCACCAACAACGATGAGACAGCCTATAGGGAGGAGGTCAGAGACCTGGCAGTGTGGTGCCAGGACAACAACCTCTCCCTCAAATTCAGCAAGACAAACAAGCTGATTGTGGACTACAGGTTTTCGGTTCTGTTCCCTGTACTAGTTTTAACCCCTGATCTAATCAAATATATTTGATGAGATTTTAGGCAACAACATAACAGGCACAATCTTACAGTTCACAGAATAGCCTACTTTAACCTACCTCACATGCATGTGTAGCCTAGTTTAAATACAACCAATGAAGACATAGGAATACAACCGAGCAGTCTTACAGCATGTATCTCTCAATATCAAAACAAAAATAAAGAATGACACCCTGTGTTCATGGAGGGAGTCTGTACGAGGCCTGGCAGGGAATTATAAAAGTAGTTTGCGACGTCATCACAGGAATCTTCTCCTTATTATGGCTAATTAAATGTTCATTAACAGTGTCATTTCTTATCCTTGCCATATGTATTGTCAATCAACTAACTAGTCCACGACTTTAGATGTCCTCTTCTTTCAGGACTTTAACAGAAAGTCCAATTACTTCCACAAGAAACTGTTTTAAGCTCTCTTTTGATGTTGGCAACAACTGTTAGATCACTCCAGCGTGTAGCTAGCTAGCATCACTCTGGCTGGTAGCCAGCTTGTTCGATTGAACTTCACAACAATCCAAATGGCGAAATGACAGTCAGTATGTGTGTGAGGTAGAACCTCCAAAATAAGAAAGCCTGTGGTTTTACTGACGCCTATCTCCCATTAGAAAGACAAGACAACCTCCAGAGTATTCCAAACAGGACTTTATTGCCATATTATAGATGGGAATGGTCTAAAATGGAATGAAGGTATGAGAATACAATAAGTACAATATAATGTAAGAAGACAATAGCAGTAGGCAGTAACAATAACGAGGAGAGCAAAGGGACTGAATAAATAAACTGCAACAGAGAATGGCAGGCTATTACATAGTAACAGGCAATAACAAAGGACAGTATGAAATGAATAACAAATAGATCATAGGAAATACTGGCTAATTGCTACTGACAATAATATAAGTAATAACACAATAGTAATAAGATGGAGAAACGAAGCAACACCAACTGTACTAGCACACAATGCAACAGTAACCACAATAAAGAACAAATAACAAACTTACATTCTTTCACACACCGGCGAAAGTGCTATGGGTCCGATTGTACATGTGGCTGAATTTATGAAACTCTTTGGGATAAAAATGTAATCTATACGGGAGTAGGTGTTATGGCCATTAGAGTAGTATGTATAGTCCATATATGAGCTATTAGTCTCTCTCCAGATATCTATCAGTCCCATCTCTTTAGTAAGAGAGTTCAACATCTTCGTAGATCTAGAATTTGTGGTGGGGACTTGAGATGATTTGTCTAGGGTTGGGTTAAGGGTACAATTAAAATCTCCGGCCACCACGCCAAAGGAAACACAATGCTCATTGAACAGGGTTATCATTTTTGACATGAAGGCAGGAGTATCTGTGTTAGGGGCGTATATGTTTAAGAAAGTAATTGGTTGACCATATAGTGACCCAGTTATCAAAATAAATCTCCCATCCGGATCAGATATGTTTTTGTCAATTATGAATGGAACATTCTTATGGATAAGTATGGCTGTACCTCTACTGTTTGATTTGAAAGATGAGAAATGAGAAAAATGTTCGGCATCACAGAGGTGTGTCTCTTGTAATTTCCTTTTTTAAAGCACGTAGTATCTTTTTCTGTTTTATTGCATGCCCTAGACCATGGCAGTTCCATGTCAATAGATTTACGGTACTAGTCATCGTCATCGAACAGTAATCAAACTTTAGTGCAAGTCATCGCTGGGTAAAAGTGGATAGTAGTTACAGCTGCGTTCACATAAAAGGAAAATAAATGGTGTACATAAAATAATAATCTCTGAACACCCCAGCCGAGTTCCCAAACAACTCGACACATCCCGTTGGATCTATTACCCCCCGCTCAGTCGCAATTCTGTGTTCTGAAAAAAACTAAAAACCGGGAACAGTTAGCAACGCACGTCTCCCTCTCCCCACCAAAGAAATGCCATCATCCTCTCCACCCCGCATTGAGTAAATGACACAGTAGCCCCTGTCCAGACCACACTAAAAGAGGGAGAAAATAAAATCAATAGCCCAACATAGGGAACCCCAAGTAATAATAGCAACAAAAAAACAGGGAAATAAAAGTAGGCTGAAACATTAGTAGGCCTAGGTTAAGCTATAGAGCCTATCCCTCTCAGCTAAAGGAAAATAAATATAAATTGGACGGCTATAATGACAATTAGCGGGGCGGGTGGGTCTTTGGATATCGGCTATATGTTGTCTTACCTCCTTTAGTAATAGCATTTAGTCATTGGTCCGTTTGTCATTGACCAGGGTTTTCTTTCAAAAAAACGTTTTGCCTCTTCGGGAGTTTTTAAGTTTCGCAAGGCTCATTGGTGAAGAATCCTGAGCTCGTTTGGGTATTTAAATCCCCTGAAGATGCCTCGGTCAATGGAGTATTTCTTCACTTCGTCAAACTCTCTGAGCTTTCGGCGTATTCCAGCTGACATGTCCTGGTGTAAAGTGAGTTTGGCGTTTCCCACTGTGATGGTGTTGTTTTTCGCTGCTTGTAGGACTCGTTCCTTGTCGGTGAATCTCAGGAAACGTATGGTGATTGGGCGCGGTGGTTGTCTGGCTGCTGGTGGGGGCCTCAGTGCTCGGTGAGCTCTCTCGAGTTCTATGGGCCTGTCGGTGGACAGGTGGATCCACTCGGGAAGTTTGTCTTGCAGGTAGCGGATCAGTGGCATGTTTCCCTCTTCTTTTTCGCCCAGATTGAATAGAACACAATTATTCCTTCGCCCCCTGTTTTCCAGGTCCTCTGTTTTCTCTTCCAGATTATCCATTTTCTTTTTAGCATATGCTATTGTTTCCATGGCATCTGTCAATAAGTTTTCCATGGATAGGATTCGCCCCTCTGCCTCATCCAGGCGCCCCGCGTTTATGGTTATCTTGTTGTTGATGTCAGGCAAAGCGTTTTCCAGGATTGTCACCTTGCCCCCTATCGCACTGAGCTGATTAATTAATGGCATCTAATTTAGTGTTGAGTTCTGTTTTTTTTTTATCGTCATTAGTCACATCATGCAGCATGAGAATGAATTAAAAATCAAAACATATGGCCAAACGTTTGTATCACAACTAAAGTTACATAAATAAGTCTAAATGAAGCATTTAGGAGGACCTGTTTCTTTGTGAACCCCTCAACACAGAATAGAAACACGTGCTCAATCCGTCGGAAATCGTTTAGAGAAAATATCCTTTCTATTTTATTCAGCTATGTTCAATTGTATTTTTAATAATATAAAATAATTTAATATCTTACCTTTATTTAACTAGGCAAGTCGGTTAAGAACATATTCTTATTTACAATGACGGCCTACCCTGGCCCATTATGCACCACCCTATGGGACTCCCAATCACGGCCAGATGTGATGCAGCCTGGATTTGAACCAGGGACTGCAGTAATGCCTCTTGCACTGAGATGCAATGCCTTAGACCACTGTGCCACCTGGGGGTATCATCATCATCATCATAATAATAATAATGCCATGGAATTCTCCGAAAATCTTGTCTGCTAAATGAATTAGCATAGCCCACAGCCATATGGCGTAGCCATAACAGGGCCTAACATAAGGACAACTCAGAGTATGCTATTCTGTTCTTCTGAAATAGACTACATTTTCTTCATATCATGTTTCTTTAGACCTGTCTAAAATAAATAATGGATTCATTGTGATGGTGTAGGCTATATTACAGTGATTTATTATCATTTTTAAATGCAGATGTTAGAAAGGTCTACATCAGTGGCTTGTAGGTGATGCGTGGAAGCCAGGAGATGCTAAATGTGTTTATGTTAATTAACGGTCAATTATCATGAGACCAGCAGTTATTTGCTTGACAATCACCGGCTGACAAAATTTCATGACCCCCACACCATCCATCTCTATCTTAGACTGGGACCCCGTTTTAGTTTGGTTTATCTAAAATGGGTCACAGAATAGTTCACAAAATAGCATACTGTAACCCACCTCACGTGCACGTGTAGCCTAGTTTAAAGCCAACCAATGAAAACGTACCAATACAACCTAGAAGTCTTAGAGCTTTTATATCAGATAGCTCAATATCAAAACAAACAAGTTATAGAGAAAGCCACATCTCTCAACTCCGCCACACATATCTATAGACGCCTTTACAGGGTGGGTTCCAACGTGTTTTCCCATTGAGAGACTTCAGAGTTGTTGCAGGTACATTATATTCATTACTCACAAAGAATTGTCTGGGTTGTCACACAGTTCCAGGCTGATAAATGGAAAAACAAAACAACATAGTCCGGGTGTTCTAACAGGTTCCAAAATGGTAATGATGTCAAGAAAAGGTAAACCCATGAATGTCAGAAAATAATGCAAGATAAATTCAATGGTTTACACGGTTGAAAGCAGGTTTCTCTTTGGCACGTTCCGTACAGGCCTCCTACACTTCTTCCAATTATACTGAGGTCATCTTTACCCATAATCCTTTTATGCTGTCCAACAGGCCATTAGGTGTCACAATAGTCATAAAGTTGGGTTTCTGTACATACAATAGTTGTCATACATTTCTATATTCAATAACAAATCAACCAAAATATATTTTATACTGTACATTTTCTTTATGTACCAAAATGGGTCTAACAATGACCATCAAGGTTGATGACTAGATGAGTCGTCAAGGTTAGTCAACAGAGAGTCGTTTTCAGTTGAGATGCACCAACTAGGAGTTGTGGTATTACTTGTCTATCGTGTGGTTTTTGGTTGCTTGCTAATTGATTCTCAGCAAAGAAGCACTTTAACCTGAAAATGACTGAACATGCTGAGTGTCACGTTCGTTGTATGGATGAGACCAAGGCGCAGCGTGATTTGAATACATCTTCTTTAATGAAGGAAGAACACTGAATGAACTATAAAGAAACAACAAAAAAAACGACCGTGAAGCTATATAGAATAAGTGCAGACACAGGCAACTAATACATAGACAATCACCCACAAATTACCCAAGGAATATGGCTGCCTAAATATGGTTCCCAATTAGAGACGACGATAAACAGCTGCCTCTAATTGAGAACCGATCTAGGCAACCATAGACATACAAAACACCTAGACTAGTAAACAACCCCATGACCATACAAAAACCCTAGACAGGACAAAAACACAACAAACCACCCCTTGACACACCCTGACCAAACCAAAATAATAAAGAAAACAAAGATAGATAACTAAGGTCAGGGCGTGACACTAAGGGCCTTGACAAATCAGATGTACATTTCCATAAAGCCGCACATAGTCATGTATGTGTGACTCACTATGCACATAACTCAGCTTCTGTGTCCTTCCAGCAACTCACTCACTCATTCTTCCTTTAGTGGCCCCTAAGGGTTTTTTCTGTGAATTATGTAATTATGTTTCTGTCTCTGTATGTGTGTGTCATTAAGGTAAAGTCTATCACATTAGACTACAGTGGCTGTAGAGTAGACAAACCACGAGAAGGAATGGATGTGGCATACATATTAGGGGGCTACTGCAGGTCTAGAATTTTGTAAAACAGAAAACTGTGAAACAAGCCAAAAAAACGCCTTTTGCGACATGGGGAGGCAGGGTAGCCTAGTGGTTAGAGTGTTGGACTAGTAACCGGAAGGCTGCAAGTTAAAACCCCCAAACTGACAAGGTACAAATCTATCATCCTGCCTCTATCATTCTATCATTCTAGGCCGTCATTGAAAATACGAATGTGTTCTTAACTGACTTGCCTAGTTAAATAAAGGTTAAAAAAACATGTAAATGTCTGTGGACAAATGCTCTGCAAATAGAGTGATTTAGAGTTAATCTTGTGATTTCTTCATTTGTGTTTGCATACATTCAAAGTTTTTATATATCACACAACCACACAACAAAATAGGAAATGTGACCTTGCTTCTTCTCTCTTTCCCTCTTTCTCTCTACCCTCCAGATACTATGCATGAGATGACCATGACTCAAATCAGCGTGGCGGCCACCAACTGCAACCTGACCTACTTTGATGACCGTGTGCCCCTGGTCGTGCTTTACAGTGTGGTACTGATTATCGGGCTGCCCGCCAATATCATTACTGTCTACCTGACCTTCCTGCAGGTGCGCCGCAAAAACGTCCTGGGCATCTATCTGTTGAGCCTGTCCGTGTGCGACCTCATCTACCTCTGCACCCTGCCCATGTGGGCCGACTACGCGAACATGGGCCACCAGTGGCGCTGGAGCTCCATGGCCTGCAAGGTGACGGGCTACTTCTTCTTCAACAACATGTACATCAGCATCTTCCTGCTGTGCTGTGTCTCCAGCGACCGGTATGTGGCCGTGGTCTACGCCGTGGAGTCGCGCGGCCTTCGCCAGCAGAGGCTGGCAGTTGCGGTTACCATGGTAATCGTCTTGGTGGTGTTCATGGGCCACGTGCCAGTTTTTACCATGATGGAGGGCAACGTGGTAGAGAAGAAATGCTTTGAGCCGGGCCAGAGCACGCTCACAGTGACGGGTTTCAACTACGCACGCTTCGTCATTGGCTTCTTGGCCCCGCTGGTCGTGCTGGTGGTCACCAACCGTGCCATCCTGGCCAGCGTGCAGGCCAGCACGGGGCTGCAGCCGTGCCAGAAGGAGCGGGTGCGCTACTTGGCGATTGCCGTGGTTATCCTCTTCCTGGTGTGCTTCGCGCCGTACCACATCATCCTGCTGCTGCGCGCTGTCACCTTCCACATCCCCGAACTGCAGAAGACATGCGACTTCGAGGAAAGAATCTACACCCCTTACACTATCTCTTTGGGCCTGTCCACCTTAAACAGCGCCATCAACCCCATCCTCTACGTGCTCTCCAGCGACAACATTCGCAAGGAGCTGCGTCGTGGCCTGAAATACCTCCGGGGGCGGGCCACCCTGCAGCCGCGTTCCACCGACAGTAGCCAGCACAAGATGCACAACTCCAAGAACTCGTCAGAAGTGGCGGCCGCCATACTGGATGTGGCGAAGCATGACAGAGGAAGGGTAGGGGTTTGATATGCGAGCCAGAGTGGAATGCAGATATGGCTGCTGAAGGAACTCTGGGATGGTGACTTGCAGGTACTCTGGAATATTAAACAAACTCAGCATAGAGCCAGGTGGAACCCCAAACATAGCAAGAGCAATGGGAGACAATGTATTCCAGCCATCCCAGAAACTGACTGGAATGTATATGATTGAAATGTGTCAAGCAGGACTTCAACCCCGCTTTAAGTTAATTTCTGCCTAATTTTTTGCTGTTCGTCTCCGGTTGAAGAAATTGGGTCATTCCTGCTATGCGGTACCTTTTGGACCTCATAACTTTTGTATTCTATTTTTAGTATTCTATTTTTAGTGTACGATCAGAAAAAGGGAAACATATCGGTCAAGCTCTGGCACTTCCATTTTTTTAGGTGCATAATCATAACAGGGTGGAAATGTGGATATATTAGTCATAGCGCTGGGAGTGAGCAAGATTGAGCTAGCATAATGGTGAACCATTGAACAGGATTTTAAATTCTCTTATCAAACATATTTTAACATTTGTAAATGTTTTGATTTGCTCGAATTTAGCCTAACCGAGTGGAAATGTATGAGTGGGACATGCAGACAATGAATATTTATTTAGCCGTGCACCATTGTTTTCCCACCAAAGAAATGATGACTCTTCCTAAATATGGTGTCATTGTAGGGAAGGGTTGTTTTCTTAAGTGGAGAATTACGACAAACTAACAGGATGGAAAGTGATATCAGGGACACACAGAAATAAATAAAATGATAATAAATAATCATGAAAAAAACGTTATTTTATGAGAGAATTTAACTAGGACTATAAAATAATGAAAACATGTTTTAAATAGTGTATTTTATGGCTAATATTTCTCATGGAAGTTGAAGAATAACAACCGGGGACAAAAAATACCTACATCTACTGAAGAAAAGTGTTCAAAATGCATAGAATTCCCTTTCAATATCCTTGTGTTTGTGTTTTTAAGGTAAAGGACACCTGACTTTATATTTAAAGCCTTTTAGAATCCACATTTTACACTGAATAAGAAGTAATATACTCAATCCTGGGGACAGAAAATGCACCACATATGGATGTAGGAATTACCCAATTGTCAATGTTTGCCAAATTCAGCATTTATTTGTGTCCATGTGAAAGAACAGTTTGAAACTTGACTGCTCTGGTGCTAATGTAGAAGTGAGAAACAGATTTTCTATTAATGGAAAAATGGTGTTTTCCTTTGGACAAACAGTAGTTGTTAAAGAAATTGTGCAAAATGTGATACGCTGCAATTCATATTATACATATATTGTGTTTGTCTCTAGAAACATAGGTGATTTCACAGTAGATGAGACATAGATCAACAGCATGCTCTTACAGTTTATTTTATTTTGAAAACTAAAATGTTTAGTGTTCGTCGTGTTTTTGGTGTTGTGTTTTGCAACATGAAGATATAATCTTTTATATACGTTTAGTGTTTTTCTTCCTGTTGCAGACCTTTTTAAAAGTTTGTAAAAAGCAAAGGCTTGTTCTTGTTATTGAAACATTTCATCTCGATGAGTATTATTTATACAGTTTTACTGTACATTTTTAAATAAACATTTGAAGTAAAATGTGACATTTCAGTTTCATTATTGAAGTGGAAGTCTGTCCAGATGTATCTTGCTCCTACAGGTGAGATGTGAGTTTCACACTATGACGGGAACAAACAAAGAGTGAGAATGCATAGGCACTTCGAAGTATTGACACAAAAAGAAAGCATAATAAAAGCTTTATTTCACTAAATACACTGTCAGCTTTTTTAGTTTGCACGCATAGCCTATATTACGTGTGGTTCCAGCGTTGTGACATAGAAAAAAAACAGCATTTGATGTTAAAAGAATCTGAACATGCAGATGAAGGTGTGCTCAGGAACAGTCTCAATAGAAAGAGCATCCGGTAAGCTTGTGGTTTGGAACGTTGTTTTTTTTCGCCGCCAAAAACATGCATAAAAGTGTCACGTCTAGCTGTTCTTGGGCATTGGTTGACACGGTCATGGGTGAAAAGTGCATTAGGTGTAGATATTGCACAGAAACATGAGAGATGTGGGCCATACAGTTGCAGGAATTCTTACCATTCTTAAACCCATTGAATGTTTTCTCTTGTGATGCTCTTGTGTGTATGAACATGGTTGCTATTTGACATGCGGGGGTAGCGGCACCTGCAAAAACATCTTCTAAATATGTGTATGTGACCAATTTGATTTGAGTTCATCAAAGGCAAATGCACACAAAGTGGTGACTCCCATTGAAGAAATTCCAGCATAGATGGTTCCACATGTAGTCTAAACCAGAGCAAGTTATTATCAATCAATCACATTTATTTATAAAGCCCTTTTTACATCAGTCGATGTCACAAAGTGCTGTACAGAAACCCAGCCTAAAACCCCAAACAGCAAGCAATGCAGATGTAGAAGCACAGTGGCTAGGAAAAACTCCCTAGAAAGGCCGGATCTTAGGAAGAAACCTAGAGAGGAACCAGGCTCTGAGGGGTGGCCAGTCCTCTTCTGGCTGTGCCGGGGGGAGATTATAACAGAACATGGCCAAGATCTTCAAATGTTCATAGATGACCAGCAGGGTCAGATAATAATAATCGCAGTGGTTGTAGAGGATGCAACAGGTCAGCACCTCAGGAGTAAATGTCAGTTGGCTTTTCATAGCCGATCATTCAGAGTTAGAGACAGCAGGTACGGTAGAGAGAGAGTCCAAAAACAGCAGGTCTGGGACAGGTAGCACGTCCAGTGAACAGGTCAGGGTTCCATAGCCACAGGCAGAACTGTTGAAACTGGAGCAGCAGCATGATCAGGTGGACTGGGGACAGCAAGGAGTCATTATGCCAGGTAGTCCTAATACAGCGTTGTATATCAATCAATTTCTTTTTTACCTTGATATATGTATAGGGACATGAAAGCTGTTATGAAAGAAGAATGCTATATTCAAACAGACACAGGATGTAGGTGTCTGATGGTGCTGTATACTGTGGCTCTATATAGTCTGTTGCAAATACAAAAAAGTAATTTGCTAATGTTTTTTTATACAAAAACAATTTAATAGAGTAATATAATATAGAGTAATATAATAGAACAGTTAACAACAGTCTGTTTCCTGTACGTCTACGACATGCCAGGGTAAGATTTTATGTCACACGTGTTCACACTTTGCTGACGTGGAAGAGACAAGCTCGGTGAATACATGGTGTGTGTGTAACTAGAGCTTCTAGTCTCCGTTTTTACAAGTAGCTATCTAGTCAGTATACAGGATGTAAGAAAGTACCTGATTTGCATTGAAGACACAACTTCCTGACATCTAAAGTTTTTTTTTTCTAATGTCTTAAAATAAATTTGTGAGGAACTTCAAATGAAATCATTTAAGGCTACTTTACATGAAATATCAAGAGAGAGAAAAAATACATCTACAGAGGAAATAGCAACAACAAAAAATCGGTCTTTTCATTTTGTCAACCAAGATTTCACTGCAACTGCATTTCTCATGGGAAACATGTCTATATTAAATAATGGCGAAATAAACTTCCATTGTGAAAGAAAACTATGCAGCTCTGTCCTCCAAAAAGGATAAGCACACGCATCAAAATGAATTAAATATATCTGTTTAAGAGACATCTTTCTCAGTTGCATCCTTGTGCCCTGCTTGTGTTGTTGAGCATACATAACACAAGCGCAGTCACTCTGTGAGATTTCAGACCCTCGCCGCGTCTATAAAACATGCCTCACCTCTTTCACTAGCATAACACCCGTTTATACCAGTTATAGCTCAGCCCTGTTTATATAACAGCCAATCCATCCAGGCTAAAAATACATCATTTGTATATGATATGATTTTGACGGACGTTTTTTCTTCAGTTTGCTGATGTTGTTTTATCAAATCAAATGTATTTATATAGCCCTTCGTACATCAGCTGATATCTCAAAGTGCTGTACAGAAACCCAGCCTAAAACCCCAAACAGCAAGCAATGCAGGTGTAGAAGCACGGTGGCTAGGAAAAACTCCCTAGAAAGGCCAAAACCTAGGAAGAAACCTAGAGAGGAACCAGGCTATGTGGGGTGGCCAGTCCTCTTCTGGCTGTGCCGGGTGGAGATTATAACAGAACATGACCAAGATGTTCAAATGTTCATAAATGACCAGCATGGTCGTATAATAATAAAGCAGAACAGTTGAAACTGGAGTAGCAGCACCGACAGTTTATTTGTTAGACTGACTGCTTTTCTCTGTGGTTTAGTAGATGCACATTAGTGTGAACTTGTGAGCTGTGTTTTTCGGCGTTTTCTATTTGTGCCCATTTCCTCCCACATAAACACAAACACTGTCCAAGCAGCATTAACATAACATTTAAAGTTATTTTGCTGTGAGGTTGATGGACTGACTACTCTCACCAAACAGCCTTTCCACCTCGTCAGGCTGATTCCAGTAATAAGCCCTGAATATACTGTACAGTGCTCATAAATAATAGCTTTTAAAATGGAAACCTTGGGGATTCGTTTTTACTGTATCAAACACAATAGGAAAAGGAGGCAAAAGGGCAACTCTTATATATAGCATCTTGCCAACGGGTAAGATCACACAAATGTCTTCGGGTAATTAGAAAAGCAGTCGGTAATGCCATGACACACGTAATCTGGAGAGAGTATTACATAAAAAGACGGATATGACAATAACGATATTCAGAGGGTTGATATCTGTATTTCATGAAGACACATAGTAATCACTGATAGAGCGTGGTCACATATCAGACGATAGAGAATGGCCAATGGGATACAAAAGACCATACCCACCATCACATAAGGGCATATTCAACCTCCCTGTCCTAGTCTGTAATCCCCTCTTGCTTCAAGATGTCCACCATTGTCCCTGTACCCAAGCAAGCAAAGGTAACCTGCCTAAATGACTATCGCCCTCCATGTCATCAAATCAAATGTAATTTGTCACATGCGCCGAATACAACAGGTGTATCCTTACTGTGAAATGCTTACTTACAAGCCCTTAATTAACCATCAGTTTAAAAAAAAATAGAGTCAAGAAAATATATACTAAATAAAAAAGTAACAATTAAATAACAATAATGAGGCTATGTTCAGGGGGTACCGGTACCAAGTCAGTGCGGGGGTAAAGGTTAGAGGTCATTTGTACATGTAGGTAGGGGTAAAGTGACATATATAATGCATATATAATAACAGAGAGTAGCAGCAGTGTAAGAACAAAGGAGGGGGGTAATGTAATATAGTCCGGGTGGCCATTTGATACATTTTTCAGTAGTCTTATGGCTTGAGGGTATAAGCTGTTAAGGAGCCTTTTGGACCTAGACTTGGTGCTCCGGTACCGCTTGCCATACGGTATCAGAGAGAACAGTCTATGATTTAGGTGACTGGAGTCATTGACAATTTTTTGGGCCTTCCTCTGACACCGCCTAGTAAATACGCTACCGTTCAAAAGTTTGGGGTCACTTAGAAATGTATTGTTTTTGAAAGAAAAGCATGTTTTTTGTCCATTAAAATAAAATACAGTGTAGACATTGTTAATGTTGTAAATGACTATTGTAGCTGGAAACGGTTGAATTTTAATGGTATATCTACATAGGCGTACAGAGGCCCATTATCAGCAACCATCACTCCTGTGTTCCAATGGCACGTTGTGTTAGCTAATCCAAGTTTATAATTTTAAAAGGCTAATTAATCATTAGAAAACCCTTTTGCAATTATGTTAGCACAGCTGCAACCTGTTGTCCTGATTAAAGAAGCAATAAAACTGGCCTTCTTTAGACTAGTTGAGTAACTAGAGCATCAGCATTTGTGTTTTCGATTACAGGCTCAAAATGGCCAGAAACAAAGAACTTTCTTCTAAAACTCATCAGTCCATTATTGTTCTGAGAAATGAAGGCTATTCCATGCGAGAAATTGACAAGAAAGTGAAAATCTCGTACAATGCTGTGTACTATTCTCGCTATACACCAAGTCACTTGGCTCTGTCATAACCTCACATGGTCTCTCCTATCATTGCTATGCAGACGACACACAATTAATCTTCTCCTTTCCCCCTTCTGATGACCAGGTGGCGAATCGCATCTCTGCATGTCTGGCAGACATATCAGTGTGGATGACGGATCACCACCTCAAGCTGAACCTCGGCAAGACGGAGCTGCTCTTCCTCCCGGGGAAGGACTGCCCGTTCCATGATCTCGCCATCACGGTTGACAACTCCATTGTGTCCTCCTCCCAGAGCGCTAAGAACCTTGGCGTGATCCTGGACAACACCCTGTCGTTCTCAACTAACATCAAGGCGGTGGCCCGTTCCTGTAGGTTCATGCTCTACAACATCCGCAGAGTACGACCCTGCCTCACACAGGAAGCGGCGCAGGTCCTAATCCAGGCACTTGTCATCTCCCGTCTGGATTACTGCAACTCGCTGTTGGCTGGGCTCCCTGCCTGTGCCATTAAACCCCTACAACTCATCCAGAACGCCGCAGCCCGTCTGGTGTTCAACCTTCCCAAGTTCTCTCACGTCACCCCGCTCCTCCGCTCTCTCCACTGGCTTCCAGTTGAAGCTCGCATCCGCTACAAGACCATGGTGCTTGCCTACGGAGCTGTGAGGGGAACGGCACCTCAGTACCTCCAGGCTCTGATCAGACCCTACACCCAAACAAGGGCACTGCGTTCATCCACCTCTGGCCTGCTCGCCTCCCTACCACTGAGGAAGTACAGTTCCCGCTCAGCCCAGTCAAAACTGTTCGCTGCTCTGGCTCCCCAATGGTGGAACACACTCCCTCACGACCCCAGGACAGCGGAGTCAATCACCACCTTCCGGAGACACCTGAAACCCCACCTCTTTAAGGAATACCTAGGATAGGATAAAGTAATCCTTCTCACCCCCCCCTTACAAGATTTAGATGCACTATTGTAAAGTGGCTGTTCCACTGGATGTCATAAGGTGAATGCACCAATTTGTAAGTCGCTCTGGATAAGAGCGTCTGCTAAATGACTTAAATGTAAAGGTAAATGTAAATGTACTACTCCCTTCACAGAATAGCGAAAACTGGCTCTAACCAGAATAGAAAGAGGAGTGGGAGGCCCGGGTGCACAACTGAGCAAGAGGACAAGTACATTAGAGTGTCTAGTTTGAGAAACAGACGCCTCACAAGTCCTGAACTGGCAGCTTCATTAAAAAGTACCCGCAAAACACCAGTCTCACCGTCAACAGTGAAGAGGCGACTCCGGGATGCTGGCCTTCTAGGCAGAGTGCCTCTGTCCAGTGTCTGTGTTCTTTTGCCCATCTTAATTGTTTATTTTTATTGGCCAGCGTGAGATATTTCTTTCTTTGCAACTCTGCCTAGAAGGCCAGCATCCTGGAGTCGCCTCTTCACTGTTGACGTTGAGACTGGTGTTTTGTGGGTACTATTTAATGAAGTTGCGTGGCAGATGTGTTGTTGCCTACCCTTACCACCTGGGGGCGGCCCATCAGGAAATCCAGGATTCAGTTGCAGAGGGAGGTGTTTAGTCCCAGGTGTCCTTAGCTTAGTGCTTTGAGAGGCTGATTAAGCTCCACCTTACCTGACATCCTGGACCCATTACAATTTGCATACCAACCCAACAGATCCACAGACGACACAATCGCCATTGCTCTGCACACTGCCCTATCCCACCTGGACAAGAGATATACCTATATGAGAATGCTGTTCACTGACTACAGATAAGCTTTCAACACCATAGTCCCTTCCAAGCTCATCATTAATCTTCGAGGCCTGAGTATGAATATTTCCCTCTGCAACTGGATCCTGGACTTCCTGAAGGGCAGACCACAGGCAGTGGGGGTAGGCAACAACATCTCTGCCACGCTGACTGTCAACACGGGATCCCCCCAGGGGTGTGTGTTCAGCCCCCTCTTGTACTCCCTGTACAATCACGAATCTGTGGCCACTCATGACTTCAACACCATTATTAAGTTGGCCAAAGAAACAACGGTGGTGGGCCTTATCGCCGACAGCGACAAGACAGCCTACCGGGAGGAGGTTAGAGCCCTGGCAGAGTGATGCCAGGAAAACACAACGTCAGCAAAAACAAGGAGCTGATCATGGACTGCCGGAAACGGGGGTGAGCTTGCCTCCATCTGCATCGACAGGGCTGTAGTGGAGAGGATCAAAATCTTCATGTTCCTCAGCGTGCACGTACATGTAGGAGGATCTGACATGGACCAATCACACCAACACTGTAGTGAAGAATGAGAAACAGCGCATCTCCAACCACAGGCAACTGAAGAAATTGATCCTCAAGAAATTCTACAGCTGCACCATCGAGAGCATCTTGAACGGCTATATCAACACCTGGTATGGCAACCCTCAACTGCAAGACTCTACAGAGGGTGGTGTGGACTGCCTAATACATCACTGGGGTTGAGCTCCCTGCCCTCCAGGACATTTATGCCAGGCGGTGTCTGAGGAAGGCCCGGAAGATTGACAAGGACTCCAGTCACCTGAACTACGGGCCAACAGGCCCCCGAGATGGCTTCTCCCACCAGGCCATCAGACTGCTGAACAGCAAAAGCACTCTACCTGCGCAGACCTGCACCGTAAAAACTATTTGCACCTTAAAGACTATCTGCACCTAGAGACATATCCAAACCTTACACAAAAGCACACACATACATCACACAAACACACATACAAATATGCACATGCATACTCACACAAACACACACACACAGTCAATGCTGCTGTTCTATTATATACTATTTAGTTAAATGTGCGGCCAAGTCACTATTCGCTTTACATTTGTAAATACAATCAGACTTGACATAGCACATTCATAATCTATACTGTATATCCTACTGTGTACATATCCGTTTATTACTTTGCATACTTCCATGGCTTCTTCTAATTACTTCATATTTTTTATTTGACTTTTCATTATTGATATTGATTATTGTACTGCGATGTTGAGGGAGCTACCACGCAAGCATTTCACTGCACCTTTCATACATGCTGTAAACTGTGTATGTTTTATTTAATGCTGTAAACAAATCATTTTATTTAATTTCACCACCACAGCACCCTAAAAAATTGCAGCAAGACGGGATCCATTTTGGAATAACGACAGAGGTCATACGGCGTGACAGGGACAGTGAGGCAGTCATCTGGTGCATCGGCCCTCTCCTTCCACCACACTCTCCTCATTAATAATGAATCCACTCAATGACCAAGGCAGCCTGCTTAATTGGACCTTGCTGAATCATTAAGTACCCAGCACCTGCCAAGAGCCAATAGGGCCCTCCCCTGCCCAAGGGGGGCACCACAGCCCCTCCCCTTTGCCACCATTGTCCTTGGCCTGGTTGGTGTTTGTTAATGTACCCGTCTGTCTGAGTCTGAGAGCTGGGTGTCGGCAGCAGTGGCACAGGCAACTGTCGGGACAGCCTAACGGCCTACGGGGCTTTGGGGGTCCTGTCTGTCTGTGGGGCTGATAGGTGACCAGGGCCTCAATCTCGGAAGGTGGCCATTTACGCATCATTCCCCTGACTATACCGTTCAGCCCTGCCCCTCTCTGAACCCTTGTCGGCAGGCTAGGATAGGTCTGAGAGAGTGAGATCAACAGAGCAGAGCGGGCTGGAAAAGGTGGTGGCGTGTGGGTGGGTTGGGGAAGAGTGGGGAGGGAGCAGTTGTTGACAAGGTTCCCCTGTCCTGTTTCTAATTTGTTTTAAGGGCTTGTCTGGGTCACGTTCAGTGAGGGTACAACATTATAGAGTTCAGAAGGGTCAGTATGGGCCCTGGTAAAAAGTAGTACACTAAAAGTAGTGCACTCTTAGGGAATATGGTGCCATTTGGGACACAGACAGCATCTCATCAGACAGTATATGATTCCAAATATCCCAATCTGAAAGTTGGCCCCATGCCAATGTCTCATCACTTACCCAATCACAACCCAACCCAATCACAAATCAAGCCCAAATCCACTACCTGGAGCCAGGTTCATAAACCTAGTCCTAGGGATCCACAGGGGTTCACATTTGAGCCTTTTCCCAGCAATAACTCACCTGATTCAGCTAATCAAATGCGTGAGGAGACTTGTGTAGATCTTAAATTATTTGATAGTTATAGGCAATATTGTCAGAGGCCCTCTAGTTATCTATCAAATTTGTTCAGATGTACACAACAGCCCAGGGCGTGGCTAGGGGTTGTTTCTGGAAAGGACCATAGACAAATTCCATTCTGTCTGCTACTGATTTGGCATTACAGCTCTATGCTTAATAAAACAGGGAATCTATGTGACTAATTTCTGAGGTCTGTGTTGTGAAATATTCTGGCTGTGTCAGTGAGAAAAATATTGGTGGGAGTTCTAGGTAAAAAATAAAATAAAAAATAATAAATGAATTCAGGCAGAACAAGTTATTTTGATTCATTGTATGGAATTGTTACCGAATAGACAGAAGCAAACCAATACTTCAGAACTTGGTTCTGGAAATTCAAAGTAAAACAAAACTTGTTAATAAGAGGAAGAAGTCTCAACCTGACCGCATGTGAGATACTTAACACCAGACATGTCTCTTCATTGGTTAACCATAAATATTCAACCTCACATCCTTGCATGACAATGTCTTATAATGGGGCCCAGTAATGTCAATCATGACCACATTTCCATTTGAGTGATTCAGCAGACGTTATTTTCCAGAGCGATTTACAGTAGTGAGTGCATACATTTTCATCCATACTGGTCCCATGTGGGAATCAGACTCACAACCCTGGTATTGCAAGTGCCATGCTCTACCAACGGATCCACACTGGACCACTTGTGAGTGAATTGTCACCAAACACGTCATTTTATTGCATTTAGGGTCTCACACATTATGCAAAGGTCCGCATGTCATTCACCATGTCCCGACATGGGGGAAAACACAGAGTTATCATAAACCGCCAATAAAAAAACCATTCATTTACATGTTCTTGCTTGTATGAATGTCTTGCTTAATATAATGTTTTGTGTCACTGTCGCAAATCAACTGCATTATACTTTTAAAAAAAACACTTACATTTCAACCAGTAACATGGCTCTTTGGCTAGCTTTGCTTCGAGCCTATGTCAATGAGGGTTAGCGTTCTACCTATCAACTTCTGCATCCAAAATAGGTATTTTGTAACTAATCACAACCAAATAGAAGCTTAGTGACTTTTGAAGCAATAATCAAAACAACATTGTAAACATATGAGAACCCCTAAATAGTTTTCTGTTTCGAAGTAATACCTATGTAAATCTAAGCTATGTTTACTGGGCAGTTGTTTTCCCCCACGGTGACCGTTGTACTTGTTTATGATGTGAATAGTGACTCAAAATATTGGTACATCCAACCTGAAACAACAGTGGCAGGTTGACTGTTTTGTTGTCGTCTGAACTGCAGATTGCCCATTTAAAGCCAATTCTGGAGGACTCCAAGCCAAGCCGGGAGGATTAGCAACCCTAGTTCCCTGTTCAGAAGGAATATCCTATAGATCACGTAGGGCCATACATTTCCCATGAAGAACTACAGGTCAAACTGTATAACCTGGCTTCTTATTTTGAGACTTGTAATTCAAAGGGAACCATTTTCTTTCAACTTCTTTTCTTTTAACTTCTCACATAACAGTCCATGATGAAGAGTCCAATCTTGGCTTGATCATATTATAATGCATGAATGGTGGAATTCTTAAAGCTGGGTTTCTCTATAGGGACCCACGGGAATGCACGTCTTCCAATGCAGCACTTCAACAGGTCAAGGGCTTGCTTGATGATGGTTCAATCGAGTGAAATTTCATAGACTGATCTGTATGATACAGATGGAAAACATTCAAAAACTCAAAAAATAACCCGTTTCTAAAATAGCTATGTACAGTATGTGGTGTGTTGGGTGGGGTCTTTTTAAGGACCTACCGTGGCATGAAACTCTCTTTAACTTTTCCTCTTCCCACAGAAGGCATCTGCTTGCTTTGCATAGTGGTGACATCTCTCCCACGGACCCACTTCTCTGCTGTTTGAGATCAAGTTTGTTAGTTTACCAAGGTGTTTGTTTTACACACTCTCTCTTCCCTACTCCTACTGATCTCTCTTGTCTCTGAGGCTCTTTTGTTCTTTCTGCTGCTTCTCTTCTCTCTTTCATGGCACCCTCCATTATGTCTTCCTTTTTCCTGAAAGGCATGCATTTTTAATGCACAAACAAGCGTGGGCTCCCACTGACTTTAGCCCCGGGAAACACAATCTCACTCTCGGATCCTCTGTTATTCCTTGGAAAAAGCTTCCTCCTTTCACAAAGGATGATTCCCCAAATGCACAGGATCTCAGGCAAGCATGAACAACTGTGAAATGAGCATGCAAATGCTACAGATACTATCTGTATGTAAAGATTATGCTTCAGGTACAGTATATCATAGACAGACTATTCAGTCATTACATAAGGAAAAAAGATATTTCAATAATGTCTTTATACTTCTGCTGTTTAACATAAAATAAATAGCTAAAAAAAGGTCACAAAAACAGTTGTGCTCGATAGAAGGTTTAATATTATAGGTGAAGGCAGGATAGATTGTCAATTGGGGACCGCCGTGACCAACTTGATGTTCTTACTCAATTTTGCATTTTACTTCCAAGATGTTACAGCAAACATCCGCCAACCCAACCCAAATCCCAGATGTGTGCTTATGGGTAAACCTTTATGTATTGGCTGCATTATAATGAGAAACAAAGATCACAATAGTCTTTAGGAAGAGAAAATTGGGTCAAACATCTTTCTACATTTTGCTATCTTATGGACCTGTTTCTCCCCCTACTGGCTAACCGAGGTACAAGCAGTACCAGTATGTGTTGACAATGACATGTGGTGGTGATCGTCCATCGTTCTTCAGCCTGAACCTGGGGAACAATAACAAGGTGTGCAGGTTTTTGTTGCAACCAAGTACTAACACACATGATTAAACAAATGGACTAATCATCAACCCCTTAATTAGCTGGTGTGTTAATACTTCTTGAATGGAACAAAAGCGGGCACAACCTACGGGTGACAGGCTGAGGTTGGAGACGGTTACCTCATGAAACGAGAAAAAAAATCCTTGGCAAAAGAACACACACCGATAAATAAATGGGTGGGTAGATGGACAGATGGATGAGTGGACTGATGGAAAATGGGTAAATTAATAGGTATATATTGTAGTTGTATTTATTATCACAGACCTATCATTAGAAAGTACATCAAATACAAACCAATACCTCTGTCCAGCTAGGGTAACGGTTCGTCCTTCATCTGTTCTGAGGTGTTTTGGCTAACAGTATCTGAGTTGAAGAATGTACATGAAGTTGTTATCATGCCACTAGATGGAGACAGAAAACTAATTGGTAACTCATAACTTAGTGGCTTGCCCTCATTTCAGGGCTGGTGTGGTCGCTCTTAATTTGTTCTCCTAGTCCAATACAGGTATAGACAGAATATATGAGAACAATGAAGTTGGGCTCCTCAAAACATTATCTATTCAACACTGTCTACCTCAAATAGGCTTAGTTCCTGCTCAAAACTCACATTTTGCCTAATGTTTCAAACCCGATAAGGATGGAGCAGGCTGTTTGGTGCCATTCAGACATTCCATAGAGTCTAATCATTGGGCTACTAAAGTGGTACCAAAAGAAAGATATAGCACGTCCTGTCTTAAACGCTGTGTAGTGTGAGTAACGCAAATGCTACCTCTAGTCTGCAGGTTGGATGATGAGTGAGTCTGAAGTAGACAGGCAGCTAGCGCATAATAATCATGCATAAGTCAGGCAAGTACAAAGACTTAGAAAACTTGTTCAGCCAGCTCCCAACCTGCATCCATTCAGTTAGACTGATATTTTTCAGAAACGCTGTCGACAACTTGGGGCAGAAGTCTTTTTTTGTCTATTTATTAGACATTTAGCAGGATAAAATCTCTTGAGAAGTCCCCTGTCTTTTTCAAGTCCCCAAATGAAAAAAACTCAAAACACACAAACAATACTTAGTAACAAGAATACAGTGTATTCGGAAAGTATTCAGACCCCTTCACTTTTTACACATTTTGTTACGTTACAGCCTTTTTCTAAACTGGATTCAATTATCGTCGTCGTCGTCCCCCCCTTCCCTCCTCAATCTACACACAATACCCCATAATGACAAAGCAAAAACTGATATTTTTTTTATTTAAATTTGAAAATGTATTTAAAAAAGGGGTTAGGGTTATATTTGCATAAGTATTCAGACCCTTTACTCACTACTTTGTTGTAGCACCTTTGGCAGCGATTACAGCCTCAAGTCTTCTTGGGTATGACACTACAAGCTTGCCACACCTGTGTTTGGGAAGTTTCTCCCATTCTTCTCTGCAGATCCTCTCAATCTATGTCAAGATGGATGGGGAAGTTCCCTGCATAGCTATTTTCAGGTCTCTCCAGAGATGTTCGATCAGGTGCAAGTCTGGGATCTGGATGGGCCACATTCAGAGACTTGTCCCGAAGTCACTCCTGCGTTGTCTTGGCTGTGTGTGCTTAGGTTCGTTGTCCTGTTGGAAGGTGAACCTCCGCCCTAGTCTGAGGTCCTGAGTGCTCTGGAGCAGGTTTTCATCAAAGATCTCTCTGTACTTTGCTACATTCATCTAACCCCTGGCCTCCTTGTCGTGCCACTGAAAAACATCCTCACGGCATGATGCTGCCACCACCACGCATCACCGTAAGGATGGTATTGGCCAGGTGATGAGTGGTGCCTAGTTTCCTCCAGACATGACACTTGGCATTCAGGCCAAAGATTTCAAATTTGGTTTCATCAGACCAGGAATCTTGTTCATCATGGTCTGAGAATCCTTTAGGTGCCTTTTGGCAAACTCAGAGCAAGCTATCATGTGCCTTTTACTGAGGAGTGGTTTCTGTCTGGCCACTCTACCATAAAGACCTGATTGGTGGAGTGCTGCAGAGATGGTTGTCCTTCTGTAGGGTTCTCCCATCTCCACAGAAGAACTCTGGAGCTCTATCAGAGTGACCATCGGGTTCATGGTCACCTCCCTGCCCAAGGCCCTTCTTCCCAATTGCTCTTTTTGGCCGTGCAGCCAGCTCTAGGAAGAGTCTTGGTGGTTCCAAACTTATTCCATTTAAGAATGATGGAGGCCAATGTGTTCTTGGGGACCTTCAATGCTGCAGAAATTTGTTGGTACCCTTCCCAAGATCTGTGCCTCAACATAATCCTGACTCTGAGCTGTTTTTGCTTTGTCGGGTATTGTGTGTAGATGGATTAAATATACATTTTTCTCATCAATTTTAGAATGAGGCTGTAGTGTAACAAAATGTGGAAAAAGTGAAAGGGGTCTGAATACTTTTCGAATGCACTATAATATGGGAACTACTGTCTAATAACAATGAATAATACAAACAATCTATTGTAACCATTGTTGAGCCACTTATGAGCTCAAGTTAAGATTGTCTTTAAATAGGTGCCTTGTGTTTTTTTCTGTATTAGCAGTTGCACACATTTTTTATATCTAAGGAATTATCAGACTTTTTTCTTTAATGACAATATATTTTTTTTTCATTGAAAAGGTGACAGAGCGTTTGGTGGGATTGGCCTTAAATCAGTCGCCGAAGTCTACACCCCTTTGCCGGGGATTGGTCAGCAATATGTAGTGTCTGTTGTCATTCCACTAGAGATTACTAGTTTTCATTCCATTTCACTTGGAAATACTGCACCAAACATAGTTAGACGCAAAATTGCAAGACTAAAGACCTCTGCAAACACATTAAAATGAATGGCAAATGTCTTGATTTATCTTAGATTCATTCTGACTATTTTAAGGAAGTGTTTATTTTTGTGTTGTTGGAATGGTGTTGCAATTGGGACAAACAGTAATATTGCCACTTTTTTTAATAGTTTTTCAACCAAAGGCCTTTTTAATGGAGTATATGAGGCACAGACGTTCGCTTCGCCTAGTTGAGTTCTGCTAGGTGCAATCTTAACCTCGTTTGCGGACGCCTTTAATGCTAATTAAAAAAAGGTGTTAATAATGTTCTTTATTACTGTCAGGAGCATCCCACACAAGCTCTCTCTTGCTTTACAGACAATTTATGCTTGATACGAAAACGTGGTTGGAGGCGCCGTATGGATAGTGTGACACAATGCGGAGCCTTCCAGCGGCTTGCAGAGGCCAAATTGAGCACCATGCCGCATCGCCTTGTACCTCTCAAATTTTGTAACAATGCGGAGGGCTCCGTATAGCTCCACATTGACATGATTGGTTGACGGTAGGGCAGGAGGTCCTGTATAAACACAAACTCACTTCCTTGACAACTTCCTTCACAACAACTGGGCTGCTCCGCGAAGCGCAAAAAGTATGTTTGGTCTGACTTCTGCGGAGGCCGCATCACAGTACATGCTGTATGGCAAATGCAGAAGTCGGATTGACCATGAAGCGCCTTTTAGTGTCGCCTTTGTTGTTGCACCTCAGTCTTGTCCGTGGTTCTGCTGTCATTTCCCTTTCTGTGTGCTGACAGGCAAAGATGGGACATATGTTGGGGGGTGTAATCACAACTCACACAATAAGAATAGCTTAATATGCATTTTTAAGCAAATACAGTCCTGCACAGAGTAATGGAAACCCCATTTTTTGAGGATTTACAAATTACACAATGGTCATTTTCTGATATACTATCTGGTCAGACCCGTTTGGTTGGACAGTGACCTAGAATGCAGCCTAGTTTCATCACATTTTTCTTATGTTTTGATATATGTATATGTTTATTGAGGTGTTGAAATAATGACATCGTTGTTTTATTTTGTTCACTGTTGAATTGCTTGATACTTTTGTAAAGGTCTGATGATGGCTCCATTCCGTCGACTATATTTAGGCTATGTAGCCTGGCCCTGAGTTAAAATAGTTTATTTACCAATTACTTGGCTGATAGATATTTCTACCTTAATGTTCAATCTCTTCCTTCGTTTCCATCCAAGCTAGTTGTGTTTAATTTTAGATTCAGTAAGCCTCAAATGTTTCCCAAACAGAGCGGGTATTGTGTCAGATGTCTGTGAACCCGTGGTGCAATCTGTTTATTCAGTGGGGCTTTTGTTCATGTTTTCCCCAGTTCAAGCGACGGCCTGTCGATCAAGATCCATGTGTCCGCCCACTTCACCCTTCCCTCTGCTGCATCTGGCTGCCTGGCAGCAGTGCCTCGAATACAGTCTGTATCCAGGGAAGCTGAGAGAGCTGCGCCTTTAATTCGTTTATTCACGAAGAGCACATGAACCCTCGGCTAAAAAAGCCGATTCTGTAAAGGTAAGACAAATGAATAGAAATATGAATTAAGTAATGTGTGTTGAGTGTAACCAGTTAATGGTATTTTTTTTTAACATGTATTTTTATAAATAAAATACCGTTCGAATGTGTAAGAAATGCGCGGTCGATTTCGAACGCAAGTGCTCAATGCGGAAGTTCACGAGCGGTATTTCTCGCTCAACGTTCCACAGATATGTGTTACATTGTAACCTCTTGTCGCCAGTAGCCTGGTAATCAGCACTTTGATGTGCTTCATCCAGACGTGGTCTAGCGGGATACATCTTAACTGGTGTTTAACGAACGAAGTTAACAAAAGTAGCTGGTACATTCAAAATGGCTTCCTCTCTGTCGCTTCCCATTCCCTCTTAAGTTCCTATGTTTGCTTCTGAAAAGTAAGTTAAGGGGACAACACACAAACCATTATTAAGTATACTGTCGTGTTGGACCAGGTTTTGTTGTTTCATAATATTGCTCAGTTAAGGCGCCCGCATACTAGCTTAAGTGTGTTTATAGCACAACTCAGCTATGTGTCACGAACGTCTGTACCTCGTATACTCTCTTAAAACACCTTTGCTTGAAAAAATATTACATTGTTTGCCTCTTGAGACGCCGTAGCAACAACATAACCAGCCACTTCCTCAAACTAGTACAAATTCATTGAAGACAAAATCAAGAAATCTGTAATTCATTTGGACCTTTTTTCTAAGGGTCTTAAGGCTTCGGTTTGGCTGGCGCCTAGTCAAACAGAAACGAGTGTGCTTGCATACTCCCTTAAGACTTTTGCTTGAAAAATGAGAAAAGCAGCAATAGTACTGTTTATCCATCTTGGAACGCTGTATGTAGCCAGTATTCGCTTCCTCAAAATAGTCCGAATTCATCTAAGATAACCTTAAATATGTATGACCGATTTGTTGAGTTATGCCAAGGAGATCTTAGTTGCTCAATTTTACATCTAACCAGTTGCAGTGCATGGGTAAAATCACTGAGAAGCCCCCCCAAAAGCCATATAACAACTTACACTGTTTGTTTAATTGCAGTGTTTGCTGTTAATTCATATGCCTTGTGAATGTTATATATATATATATATATTAGGCCTAAAGGCAGTGACCATAAGACAGTGGCAGAATAAATTCAAACACACCTTTGTTTAATAACAAAACCGGATAACCTATGTCCGGTGACATATAACAGTTGGTTTCCATTACCTACAGTATGGTTGAGCGAGTTAATGTTTCCAACATTTTTGGACCACTAAACTACAGATTTAGAACCTCTGTGTTACCACAAGTCGCAAAGAAAACAGGAACTGCTTCCACTATTCCAGCTGCATTTCAACTTCAACATCATCAAATCACCTCTGCTTAGTCTAATACAGTGACAACTAAAAGATACCAAAACTATTTAGTCCAATCAACATCAGCTTAATATGATGTGGCTGTCCATAGTTCTGATTTCTGTTTGCGCACGCGTCTGTGCACGTGCGTTGTGCAAGTAGAAAAACATGTTGACTCACCCTACTTGTAGAGAAATGCCAATGTCATCCTCTCATGTTGATGAAACGGTATATCACTGTCATACAGTACACGCTTGTATTTTTTGTTGTCCTAGGCTAGCCTTCTACATCTAGCTACTGTACATATTGAACATCCATCCTCTCAGGCCAGGTGCACAACAATGTATGAATTAAAGGTTGGATCACAATCGCCATTATAATCATTGGCGAGTACGGAATATTAAGTAAAACCACAAGTCCAAATCCCTATAAAGGTTAAATAATAATAAAAAACATTTAAAAAAAAATCTCAATCCATGGCTAATTTAAGGAAGGGTCAATTTTATCTAGCGAGCCCCCGGAGGACAACACAATGAGATGCAACAATTCAAGTTGTTTCTGTTAATGACTTCTGCTCAAAGGGATTTGATAGGAAAGAAGCCAAATCCAAGCTGGCTTCCCTTGACACCTAATATTTTTTTTCCGCCAGGACCATTCACAGTTGAGCTTGCATAGTTTAGCTCAACGCTGATTGGCTAATCTGTGTCGCTCACTCGGATGCTTTCTCCTGTGCGAATTGAAGAAAAATTATGAAACTCAGAGAGACGAAAGATGAAGAATTTGATGTTATATTTCTGAGGGAGGGTTACATTTTTAGGGGAAGCCTGGCTTCCCTTGGCGTCAATGAATACATGCCACTGTATCTAACTAAGATGTTTAATGCAGTATTTCTCATCTATTGAAGAAAGACAAACACTTAATTGAAGAATCCCTACTGTTGACCAATGACCGACGAAAGGGTGTAGACTTCTGCTACCGAAGTTCAGCTTGCCTGGAGAATTGTTTTTTTTTGTGCACAAACAGCCAAAAAGCCCTTGCTGATGAACAAAACTAACAAAATGTCATAATCCAGTGCATTCGGAAAGTACGTTATTGCCTTATTCTAAAATGTTACGTTACAGCCTTATTCTAAAAATGTTACGTTACGGCCTTATTCTAAAATGGATTAAATACAATTTTAAAAATCCTCAATCTACACACAATACCCTATGACAAAGTTTGCAAATGTATTAAAAATAAAAACATACCTTATTTATATAAGTATTCACACCCTTTGCTATGAGACTCGAAATTGAGCTCAGATGAATCCTGTTTCCATTGATCTACTAACTTGGAGTCCACCTGTGGTAAACTCAATTGATTGGACATTATTTGGAAAGGCACACACCTGTCTATATAAGGTCCCAAGGTTGACCAGTGCATGTCAGAGCAAAAACCAAGCCATGGGGTCGAAGGAATGGTCCGTAGAGATCCGAAACAGGATTGAGTCGAGGCACAGATCTGGTGAAGGGTACCAAAACATGTCTGCAGCATTGAAGGTCCCCAAGAACACAGTGGCCTTCATCATTCTTAAATGAAAGAAGTTTTGAACCGCCAAGACTCTTCTTAGACCTGGCCCCTGGTCAAACTGAGCAATCGGGGGAGAAGGGCCTTGGTCAGGGAGTACCTAAGGACTCTGATGGTCTGATGAAACCAAGATTGAACTCTTTGGGCCTGAATGCCAAGCGTCACATATGGAGGAAACCTGGCACCAACCCTACGGTGAAGCATGGTGGTTGCAGCACCATGCTGGGGGAATGTTTTTCAGCGGCAGGGACTGGGAGGCTAGTCAGGCTTGAGCGAAAGATGAATTGAGCAAAGTAAAGCGAGATCCTTGATGACAACCTGCTCCAGACCTCGGACTGGGGCGAAAGTTCATCTTCCAAGTAGAACAACGACCCTAAGCACACATCCAAGACAATGCAGGAGTGGCTTCGGGACAAGTCTCTGAATGTCCTTGAGTGACCAAGCCAGTGCCTGGACTTGAACCCAGAGAGACCTGAAAATAGCTGTGCAGCGACACTCCCCATCCAACCTGACAGAGCTTGAGAGGATCTGCAGAGAAGAATGGGGAAAAACTCACCAAATACAGGTGTGCCAAGCTTGTAGTGTGATACCCAAGAAGACTTTAGGCTGTAATTGCTGCCGAATGTGCTTCAACAAAGTACTGAGTAAATGTGATATTTCTGGGGATTTAAAATATATACATTTACTAACATTTCTAAAAAAGTGTTTTTTTTATGTCATAGGTTATTGTGGGTAGATTGATGGAAAAAATATTCAATCCATTTTAGAATGAGGCCAGGTCTTAATACTTTCCTAATGCACTCTGATGGGAAGCATACGGGCAATTAAACATTTTACTGAGATTTTTGTGCAGTATTACTCAAGTGAAAAAAAATGCATAAACTAAAACTAGTAGTCTCTCGTTGAATGACAAACAATTCAAAAATCCCGTCCTTAGTTCCCACTCCTGCTAGGAGTAGTACTGTTGACCAATAACCGACGAAGGGGCGTAGAATTCGGCTACTAAAGTTCGAACTGCAGCAATAATTTGTGTGCATGAACACCAAAACGAAGCGTTGTACGATCTGGCAGGCGTCAGCAACGCCTGGGCAGAGGAATGCGCTGATTGTAGCCAGAGAGAGCGGTAGGCCTATTCCGATGAATCAGCATTGTGACTGTAAGTAAGGTGGGGGGAAGGGAGGAGTAACTTTAGCTGGGTGGAACTTCCACAGGAGGGAGGCATGTTTGTTTGTGCTATCTGGGGTCCTTGGGACATCTCTACCCTAAACCATAACCCAACCCACGATAACCCGTTTACATTTCAATGGGATGATGCCAGAGTTGGACGTCACAAGGATCCCGGATATCAAGTACCATGTTGATAGAAATATCGGTATTTGTATGCGTCAGACCCTGTAAGTTATTCACCACTCTGCCAATGTAACGGGCCTGGAGGATGGCATGCTGGGATTTATTTATTTTGACTTTTCAAGACAACTGAAGATACTAGGTTTAATTTGTGTAAGTGTAGGCTGTCATTTGTAAATAAGAATTTGTACTTTACTGACTTTCCTAGTTAAATAAAACAAAATGTTGAATTTACATCCACTTGTGTAGAGGTCAAATTATCATATGGGGCCAGAAGACTAGTTACTTATTGTAGACATGTTGTCAAATTTGTTTTTCTATAACTACTACAGTACAAGGTTGATTTCAAACTAATGGTTATAATTTTTTTCTTTTTTTATCTCGATACTGGCAATTTTTCAAGCCTATCAATCCTTTATGGCCCTCTTGGAGTTTAATGTCACTGTCAGAGAACTCTACTGTCCTATTTTACAATAAACATTTTCACTTAAAAAAACAACAACAGTATGTTACAAACAAATTCCAATCCACTTCAGGCAATTTGAAAATCATTCATGGTAATCATGTTTTTGTTGTGATTTGCCATACACGAGGTAGCCGGGAGTTTACTTACCATGGAAAATGCTCATCATTTGCAGACGTCACCATTTCAGCAGTGTGGCAACAATGGGGTCATATTTCTGTCAGGTAGGCTGATCTCCCATGCCTTCATCTCAACCGTGACTGACCCCTCTCCCTCAATGTGTTATCCTTATAGTTATCCTTATAGCGAACAAGATTTTCTCCTGTGATCTTTGTGACTATCAAACAAATCAGCTCCATCTGCATACAAATTCCACCCTTCAATATGATAATATTTTTTTGCATTACAGTGTGTGATTCTTCGTTTTTGCCTGCAACTAACATTTTGTTGGTTTGGTCTACAAAACGATGCATATTGCTCCTTGTCCTTCCATCGTCCTGAAGCTCTAGCAACCTTCAGGTTCTCACCCAATGCAATGTGACACAAACTATTTGCATTGAGGAGGTAAAAGCGGGCATTGTTATTTGTAGCTGCTCATAGCCTTTTACAGTTCCACAGCACCTGGTCCCAGTAGCCGAGTTCTAGTGTATCACCCTCTTCCCCCCTTCTGCACACACACAAGTCACCCAGTGACTTTGTATGTAATGTGCATTGACGTGCTGGTGACTATCATGTGTTCTCCCTGCTCTAGCTGGATGTTTGTCACTTTTAGGCTCCCACCGCCCTGGTTGGCAGGCCGCTGTGGCTGGAGGCAAGTGTCCAACACTCGTCTCAGCACTGGATGTATGTACAAAGTGCTGTTTAGCCATTAGCCATTTTCAATGTGTGTGTCTGCCATTTTATCTTTACTCAGCTGAATTTTTCTGGTTAATATTACAAAATGCTTGCATCGGGAGTGGGATCTCTTTTTCTGTTTAAGGCACTATGTTAGAATTGATAAAGGTCCAATTTCCACTTCTTGTTTCGCTTTTCTTGCAAATGGCTCCAGCAAGTCTGTGTTCATATTTGTTTTAGGGATATGTACTTATGATAATGATTTACAAATACTGACATTGGTCGGAATATGCTCTTGTTACTTTAACTAGGATTTTTTTTTTTAAATAATCCTGGTTTGAAGTTGATGTCACTCTGTTTTGTCTGTAAACAGAAATGTATTTTTGAATCCCTTTGTCTTAACAGGCATTTACTAAAATGTCATATTGGAAGATGTGCTCAATGGATGTTGGATAATCAACAAAGATCCTATCACTTCAGACGAATGCCTTACTGGCATTGTTCCTCTTTCTTTCTCTCTACTGTAGCACACAAACAAGCTTTGAGTTTGCTTCCCGTTTCAAGACTGGAGAGCTAGAGTGTTCTCCAATCCCGAGAATAATGGTAGCAAACTCTACCATCTTATCAGTGTGGTGATCTAAGTTGGATGTTCCACTCAGCAGGCACCTTGCAGGTCTGTCTGAAAAGACCTGAAGGAGAGTTAAGAACAGAAGCAGTTTTTCAGTAACATGCGGAAGCAATGAGAAAAAGAGGAAGCCGTCCCATATATATGCCTGTGCGTCGCCGTAGGAAAGGTAGAGAAAAGTAAATGAACACACAAGTACATTATTCACAATATCTTAGATTTTCAGGTGCACTCAAGTTGAACATTTCAATTCTAGCATTAGCAAATTGTCATAACCTTTTGAAATACTAATCCTGATATTCTAGTGTGTTTTATTAAGAAATCTTATTACTGTAAGTAAATAGGACGTGCACTTTTGGCATCTTTACCGAACAATATAAAACACTGAAATAACTAAGCATAACTTGCAAAACAACTGAATGGAAAAGGTTACTTCTTAAAAAGCTTTATATGTTCTAACCAAAGTGCTACTTGGCTCCCTCTACAGGGCTAACATGTACTCCAAAGGCACCAAACGCAAGTTCTCTGATGGTGTGGACAACAAGGCGGTGGCGGCATCCTATAGCCTGCAGCGCCAGTCCCTGCTGGACATGTCCCTGCTCAAGCTGCAGCTGTGCCACATGCTGGCGGAGCCCAACCTGTGTCGCTCGGTGCTCATCGCCAACACGGTGCGCCAGATCCAGGAGGAGATGGCCCACGACGGCAGCTGGCAGATGGTCACAGAGGCCTTAGGTGGCTCTGGCCATGGCCCATCTGACCGCTTGGTGGACACCGAGGTTCTGTGCCAGTCGCCGGAGCTGCAGGACGGTGGGCCTAGGCTATACTCAGTGATGGGCTACGATGGCTGCCGTGAGGAGGAAGTGGTGACGGACAAGGCAATGTGTTCTGTGGTGGTTGGCGACAGGGCCCCGGCCCTACTGTTGGGGACCATTGGCCACTGCTGGGACAGGGGGGAACTGAGAGTGGAGGATGGGGTCAGCAAAGACTCAGGTACGGGGGACGAGGAGGCAACGAGGTCTGGGGAGGGGGCTAAAATGGCAACGGGGCAGGTGTTTGGGACTTTCGAGATCAAGAACGGTGCACCCGGGTCAGACCCGGCACTAGAGGAGCTGTTCTCTGACGTTGATGCCTCGTATTATGACTTGGACACCATGCTGACAGGCATGCAGAGTGCCCCCAAGATGGGGCCTTATGACTTTCTGGACAGTTTGGCCTCCTCACACGGCTCTGTGTCCAACTCCAGCTGTAGAGCCGATCTCAATGAACTTGACCACATAATGGAGATCATTGTGGGCTCATAGCTTACAGACTTAAAACTCAAATACTGTTTCATTGATCTTGTGCCACTGCCTTTTTGTCTTGTATGTGCGGACATACAGTATTTACACACTTTCCTCTGTATGGAAACTGAGTGAAATCCATCTCCGTGCAATGAAATGTTCATCTGAAAAGGTTCACGCTTTCTCAAGTTCACCATCCTTTTTCTTATGTATACTTTCTTTATGTTTGTATTTGAGTGTGTTCTCTCTTCTGTTTTTTTAATGTCGTTTCTGGTTTAATTTATTGAACTTATTACACTACATCAATTCAGAGCAGCACAACATATTTACATGAACTATACATGAACTATACATATTTTCTTTAAAAATATATATAAGAAGAATATTGTTAAAACGTTTCTGTAAAAATATACACATATTTTTTTACTAAAGAGACAGTCTGGGAATTGTTCTTTTTTTTCTATATTTCTATATCCAGAACAATTGCACAAAAGCTCTCATTTACCTGTTGTCTTCTAAAGGTTTAACTTTGGTTGCGTCTTTGAGCTACAAGAGTAAAGATGCATTGTCGAAAACATGAATTGCGTTCAGTATGCTCACAATGTGATGCACCCTTGTCCTGGTCTATGGTTTGGTGCTACAGTATATGCACCATGTACAGTATTCCTTATAAACACATTGCCTTCTTGAGCCATACAGTTTGTTTTTGCACCACGTCTAGCTTAACCTCACAGCCTAGCATGTGGTGCCATTTGTTTGCTATTAGAAATGACATATGTTCTTATATTTGTCTCATTACAAATGAAGAATTGTAATGGGTATATTTCTCATTTTATGTTATGACTTTTAGCCTATTTTATTTATTAAGTGTAAACATATGGTGGCGTTAAACCTTGGTAATACTTAAGGTTGTAGAAGCTTTTCAGCTTTCTGACATGAATTGATATTTTGAAATCATAATGAGTTTCCGGACTTTCATGCATACTTTTAGTGAAGTAATTACTTTCTTATTCAAAACAAACTGAGAACATGTAAAGAAATGTGCTATTCAGCTGACCTATTCCAACCATTTATTTTTTATTTTTATTGCGTTCAAAGCCTGCACCCAGGCTCAAGTTAATATTGTGAGAAAACAACTGATTGCTGATTAAACAGACATGAGGTGGGAGATCTCACATTTCTTTTTGATAAATAAGTACTGTTACATTTGACATTTGTGACCATGAGCTCGAGTAAATTTAGCTTTTTTAATTACAAGTAAACTGTAGCAGTTTTTACAATTTTTAATAAAGGTTACAACATTATCGTAATATGAATGAATTGTGTAGTTCTGTTTTCTGAGGACATTGAAGTATTAATTGATGTCGGATTGTCATTCCAAATTAGTGTCGTTGCCAATCTTTCAGGTAAATAAAACACTCACATCTCTGATTCAAAGTACAGTGGGGCAAAAAAAGTATTTAGTCAACCAACCAATTGTGCAAGTTCTCCCACTTAAAAAGATGGCCTGTAATTTTCATCATAGGTACACTTCAACTATGACAGACAAAATGAGAAGAAAAAAATCCAGAAAATCACATTTGTAGGATTTTTTTTAATGAATTGTAAATTATGGTGGAACACAAGTATTTGGTCAATAACAAAAGTTTATCTCAATACTTTGACATTGCCAACAAAGGGTATATAACAGGTCAAACGTTTTCTGTAAGTTTTCACAAGGTTTTCACACACTGTTGCTGGTATTTTGGCCCATTCCTCCATGCAGATCTCCTCTAGAGCAGTGATGTTTTGGGGCTGTTGCTGGGCAACACAGACTTTCAACTCCCTCCAAAGATTTTCTATGGGGTTGAGATCTGGAGACTGGCTAGGCCACTCCAGGACCTTGAAATGCTTCTTACGAAGCCACTCCTTCGTTGCCCGGGCGGTGTGTTTAGGATCATTGTCATGCTGAAAGACCCAGCCATCTTTAATCTTCAATGCCCTTGCTGATGGAAGGAGGTTTTCACTCAAAATCTCACGATACATGGCCCCATTCATTCTTTCCTTTACAAGGATCAGTCGTCCTGGTCCCTATGGAGAAAAACAGCCCTAAAGCATGATGTTTCCACCCCCATGCTTCACAGTAGGTATGGTGTTCTTTGGATGCAACTCAGCATTCTTTGTCCTCCAAATACGACGAGTTGAGTTTTTACCAAAATCTGGGAAGACGCATGTAAAATCCATTTGTTATCCATCACCATTGAGAAAGGCAAAGAACTCACAAATGAAAAGAGACATGGTTGTTGACATTCATAAATCAGGCAATGGGTACAAAAAACTACTGAAGAGCAAATTTACCACTTTTTGGGCAACAATTTAAGAAGTTTAAAAACCACTGGGACAGTGGTAAACTTGCCTGGTAGAGGACGGAAGTGTATCTTGTCTCTATGCAAAGTGAGGAAGATGGTTTGGGAGGCAAAGAAAAGACCAAGGGCCACAGTGGGAGAATGACAGAACTTGGTCGTATCTTAGGTCTACATGCCAATAGGCCATTTGGAAGGGTTGCCATAATTGACAGCAACCAACAAATGTAAATGGCATGGGCATTTGGATTGGAACCGGGTGCTGTGGTCAGATGAGATGAAAATATAGCTCTTTGGCCATTTACACCAGTGGTGGGTATGGCCTCGAAATAAGGATTCAAATGCAGGAAATAACCTAATACCCACTGTAAAATATAGTGGTGGATCTTTGATGTTGTGAGACTTTCTTTCACTGGTTCTGGGGCCCTTGTTAAGGTCAACGGCATCATGAACTATACTAAGTACCAAGACATTTTAGCCAAAACACTGGTTGCCTCTGCCAGGAGGCTGAAAGTTGGCCGCAAGTGGATCTTCCAGCAAGACAATGACCCCAAGAACACAATCCACAAAGAAATGGTTAATTGACCAGAAAAATCAACATTTTGCAATGGCCGTCTCAGTCTCCGGACTTGAACCCAATTGAAAACCTGTGGTTTGAATTGAAGAGGGTAGTCCATAAGCACATACCAAATGATATCAAGGATCTGGTCTAAGATCCCTCCCAATGTGTTCTCCAATCTCATTAAACATTACAGAAAAAGGCTAAGTGGTGTTATCCACGTAAGGTGAGGGTGCACAAAGTATTGAAAAAAGGGTGCACATACAATTTCACAAGACAAAATAAAAAATTACAATACAGAATAACACAAATATTCAAGAAAAACTATTGCATTTCTTAATAAGAAGATCCCAAATCAATATTTTTAATTGCTCGAGCCACACAAGAACATCCAACTGTCATTTGTAGTTGGTTCCAGAAATGAGGTGCTTTAAAACTAAAAGTGGATTTACCTAGTTCGGTGGAGACCCGGGGAAGCTCAAGAGTTAACCACTGTTGTGAACGGGTTTGGTATCTCGTGTTTTCATATTTTAACAGCGACCTTAGGTAAGTCAGAAGCTTTTGTAGTAGAGTTTTGTAAACAAAAAGGGAACTATTAAGTGATCTACGGGACTTTAATGAGGACCAGCCAACCTTTTGATACAGGATGCAGTGGTGAGTATTAAAACTGTCCCCTGTGATAAAGCGAAGGGTGCTATTGTAGACGGCATCCAAACGTTTAAGAGTAGTGGCTGCTGCAAACTGATAAATGGTGTCAACATAGTCAAGAACTGGCAGGAAAGTTGACTGTACAATCTGCTTCCTGCTATTTACGGAAGGGCAAGATCATTTTTTTTTAAAGCCCACTTTAAATCATAGCTTTTCAACTAGCTCATCCGTATGTTTTTTTTAAACATTACATCTTTGTCAATCAAAATGCCCAGATATTTAAAGGCGGAAACTCGATCAATGGGAGAACCATCTAATGGTTAAATATGTAGACCATCTGAATTTTTTTTTGTGAGAATTAGTGAACAACAGATGTTTAGTCTTTCCCACATTAAGTAAATCCTGTGTGGCTCAGTTGGTAGAGCATGATACTTGCAATGCCATGGTTGTGGTTTCAATCCCCATGGGGGACCAGTATGAATGAAAATATATGGGCTCACTACTGTATATCACTCTGGATAAGAGTGTCTGTTAAATGACAAAGAATGTACCTGTTTTAAACCAGGGCTTTCTGTAAGCAAAGTCACATTGCAGCACGAACATGGCCTGGTCAACAGTTGGGGCAATGGAATAAACACCAGTGTCGTCTGCATACAGATGAATATTATACGTTAACAGATATATTTCTCTAAACGGTTGCTAGAAGCCTGATCCAGCCCTATTTCAGCCAGCCTTTGGATGCAATGGTCGAAAGCTGTGGAAAAGTCTATAAATAAGGCAGCACAATGTTTTTTATGATCTAGGCAATTTAACACATCATCTAGATTAGAACAAGCGTAGCAGCTGAGGTGCTATGTCAACGTCTAAAACCAGACTGGTGCACATTTAGAATAGAATGAGAAATTTAAAAATGATTAGCTGAGAGTTGGCCAGTGATTCTGAAACTTTGAAAATGCAAGATTACTTGGAAAATGGACAGTAGCTATCTAAGTCAGAACGATTTCCTCGTTTGTGTAGCGGGAGGACGAGCCAGTTTCCAGATCTTGGGGATAACACCAGAAACAATTGTCAAGTAAAAAATATAGGTTAATGATTCTGCAATAAGTAGGGCAGAGAAGTGCTGAATTAAGAAGGTATCAAGAGAATCAGCCCATATGTCTGCTAGTCAGACATAGTATCAGTCAATCTAACCTTAGCCCAAGCAAAATTACGTTGCTGTCATTTTTCAGACAATTCGTGTGTGAACCAAGGGTTTGAGCTATCGTTTATGCTTCGTTTTTTATACGGAGCATGCTTATCTGCAACAGTGTTAAACAGAGAAGTAAAACATTTAAGGGCCTCATCTAAGTCAGAGATATACTGTATGATACCATCCCGCAGTAAAACAACCCCAGATCAGACATTAAATGTTGCTCATAAAAATTCCTAAAATGTATCTTTGTAATAATGCGTAGGCGGGATTTAGGTAATTTAGCATCTCTTATGCAGTCAATGGGACAGTTGTCACTGAGCTCATTAGCAAAAATTCCATTGGCAGTATACCTATGAGGGGCATTTGTTAGAATAATATCTAAATGAGTAGATTTTTCAGGGTGTTTAAAGTTGAGGCGAGTTAGATTTAGCTCAGTACAAATACCTTTCAGCCAATCTGATCCTGGCATTAACCAATCCAGATTAAGATCACCCAATATTAATAATTCATACATAGCATGGTCAGACAGTAATTCAAACAATTTGTTTTGAGAACAGTGTCAATGGGGCATAATTACCAAGACCCACATTTAGGATTAGGCATTCAAATTGCTTAGGGACAGAGTTGGAGAGGGACACAGAACATTTAAATAGCTCTTTACGAATAAGGCAACACCCCCACCTCTGTCAGATCGAAATACTGTAAATTATAACCAGTCAGAGAGACACATCGGAATTCGGCATAGACTTCTATTTGCTAAGATTCAGTAATAATCTAAAGATCTGCGTTGGTTTGAGAAGCCAGAGGTACAATACAATAACATTTTTAAATCATACTTCTGACATTTACATGAATCAGTCCAAGATTATTCATGACTGTGCCGTTAGGTCTATGCCTCGAACGAGGACGTGATTTAAAACAAGAGTCAGTGAGGATAAGGGCCGGCTCCAGGCATATAATGTTACTAGCTACAGTGACCAGATAGCTAGTTTGGTAAAGCATTTAGTGTTGTGTGCATTGTACTGCACTTACCACCCAATTTCTTTTATATTAAGTGTATGTGTCACTGCCTTGCTCAGTTAGCAAGCTAACATTAGCTAACTAATAAGCTATAATGCGCATTATCAAAGCTAATCCTTCTTCAAGCACAACACTCCTTAGCTAGAGGTAAAATATTTAAAGACTTGCTCTAGAAAAAAATGTTTAGTTAGAACAATTCTGATGATGAGGGTGGATTAGCCTTTTTGTTTCCTTTTCCTTGTCACTCCTGTCAGTTTCCCCAAGGGGAGGTTCATGCTCTCTTATTGGCTCAAAGTCAAGTTGTTGGCCACTTCTTCTACTATGATATATTGGCGATTGCACAATTGAATGTATTATAGGGATTATAATATTTTATTTTAAAATCATAATACTCCCTACTCATTTCTACCAAACACTTCCAAGACCCCCACCCCAGTCCATTCAATTTTATCTACTGTATATCATGCGGAAACAATCTACCTTTAGGATTATTCAGCATGTCAACAACCATTTGAACAGTAACATCTGTTACCCCCCCAAAACGATTTTGCTGTATCCACTATAACCTTTAACCTGGCATTTCCTCGTTCCACAACCTGAGTCATGTGGATAATCTTACCAACGAAAGCTATGAAGTTAACTTTATTCACTATCAGTATCCTTTGACACAGCACATTCATGATCACAAGATTTCTGAACAGGTCTCTAAACCATGCCAGGACCAGCAGAAGCACCAGCCCCGGCAGTAGGTCCACTTAGTACAGGAGCAGCAGAAGCACCAGCCCCGGCAGTAGGTCCACTTAGTACAGGAGCAGCAGAAGCACCAGCCCCGGCAGTAGGTCCACTTAGTACAGGAGCAGCAGAAGCACCAGCCCCGGCAGTAGGTCCACTTAGTACAGGAGCAGCCATGGAAGCTCCATTAGTCCGCACTGTAGTTCCACCAATCTGTCTTACAGCCTCTACATATGATACATCATGACTGATTCTATAACTCTGAGCCTCTCTAGCCTCTCTTTGCACCGAGCATGCACCAAACGCTGCACTGTGTTCCCCTCAACAATTACAACACTTAACCTTCACATTGCTCCCACATTCACCATAATCATGTTCCCTTCCACACTTGGCACATCTTTTCTTTCCTTTACACTGAACAGCTACATGTCCCATTCTTTGGCATTTAAAAAACTGTAATGGGGAAGGGACAAATGCTATGACATTGAAACTAAGGAATACCATCTGTACTTTCACAGGCAAAACCTTCTCAAACCTCAGCAGCACTGATAAGCCTTTCACTTTTTTGACCCTCTTTCCTACTGATCATCCTTTTGGCCTCAATCCCTCTGCCTCCCTTCACATTTTCTTTAATATCATCTATGGACATAGATATTGGGACCCCAGTAATGACTCCCCTCAACCTAGCATAAGCACCAGGGACATGGCTTTTAATCTTCTTCCCATTAAGCTTTTCCATTTGAAGAATCTTCCCTTGCTGAGCCTGGCTACCACAAAATATTTACATTTTCCAATGACCCGGGCTAGTTTGACTTCACCTATGTCTTTCTCCAACCTTTTCTCCATTTCCTCCATTTTGTCCACACTACTGGCTGCCATTTCCAACCAGAGTGTGTTGTCAAGTCCTCTCTCCGTTGTTGATCACTGCCCACTGTACAAGTAGAAACGGCTTCCGTCTGTGATAAGTACCTATCAGCAGTCAGATTATTGATGTGCTTTTCTTTGGTCAATAATATAAACGCAACATGTAACAATTTCAATGATTTTACTGAGTTCATGTTCATTAAAGGAAATCAGTCAATTGAAATATATTCATTAAGCCCCAATCTATGGTTTTCACATGACTGGGAATACAGATACGCATCTGTTGGTCTCAGATACAGTACCTTAATGAAAAGGTAGGGTCATTTTTCAGAAAACCAGTCAGTATTTGGTGTCCACCATTTGCCTCATGCAGTGTGACACATCTCCTTCGCATAGAGTTGATCAGGCTGTTGATTGTGTCCTGTGGAATGTTGTCCCACTCCTCTTCAATGGCTGTGCAAGTTTCAGGACATTGGCGGGACCTGGAACACGCTGTCGTACACGTCAATCCAGAGCATCTCAAACTTGCTCAATGGTTGACATATCTGTAAGTATGCAGACCATGGAAGAACTGGGACATTTTCAGCTTCCATTAATTATATACAGATCCCTGTAACATGGGGCCGCGCATTATCATACTGAAACATGAGGTGAGGCAGGATGGACGTACTGCTAACATCTCTAAAACGATGTTGGAGGCGGCTTATGGTAGAGAAATAAATAATCTGGCAACAGCTCTGGTGGACATTTCTGCTGTTAGCATGCCAATTGCATGCTACCTCAACTTTAGACATCTGTGGCATTGTGTTGTGTGACAAAACTGTACATTAATTATCTTGGCAACGGATAAATGCTCACTAATAGGGATGTAAACAAATATGTTTACAAAATTCGAGAGAAATAAGCTTTTTGTGCTTATGGAACATTTCTGGGATGTTTTATTTAAGCTCATGAAATATAGGACCAACACTTTACATGTTGCGTTTATGTTTTTGATCGGTGTATAATTGGTTTCAAGCTTTAGAGCTTGATCGTCCTGGACCGTAAGACCGGACCCCCTACGCCTAAAGGCACTTCTTCTTTCTCCTTGACATAGGTTGGCTATATTTTTGTTTGTACCTACAATGTCCTCCACTAATATTGGCACCCTTGGTAAATATGAGCAAAACAGGCTGTGGAAAAATAAAATATTGTTTATCCTCTTGGTCTTTCATTCAAAATATTCACAAAACTCTAACCTTCAATTAAAGTAAAATAATTGAAAGAAAAAATGTATTCTTATCATAAAACAAATATTATTCTCAAATATATGTGTGCCACAATTATTGGCACCCCTTTACAACCTCCCTTTGCCAAGATAACAGGTCTGAATCTCCTATAATGCGTAATGAGGTTGGAGAACACATGGCAAGGGATCTGAGACCATTCCTCCATACAGAATCTCTACAGTCCTTCAGATTCCGAGGTCCACACTTGTGAACTCTCCTCTTCAGCTCATCCCACAGGTTTCTTATGGGGTTTATGTCAGGGGACTGGGATGGCCATGGCAAAACCTTGATTCTGTGATCAGGGAACCATTTTTGTGTTGATTTTGTAGTGTGTTTGGATCATTGTCATGCTGGAAGATCCAACCACTGCCCAGTTTAAGCTTCCTAGCTGAGGCAGTCAGGTTTTGATTTAATATCTGCTGGTACTTGATGGAGTCCATGATACCATGTATCCTAAAAAGTTGTCCAGGGCCTTTGGAAGAAAAACACAGCCACAACTTCAAATATCCACCACCATACTTCAGTTGGGTTGAGGGACTTTTCTGCATGGTTATCTTTCTGTCTACATCAAACCCACCTCGGATGTTTGTTTCCAAAAAGCTCTATTTTGGTCTCATCTGACCATAGAACCCGGTCCCATGAAAAATTCCAGTAACGTTTGGCAAAATGTAGGAGCTTGAGTTTGTTGTTTGATGACAGCAAAGGCTTTTTTTTATGGCAACCCTCCCAAACAACTTGTCGTTATGTTGGTGGCATCTGATCTTAGTTTTGGAGACTTTCTGACCCCAAGACCCAACTAACGTCTGCAATTCTCCAGTTGTGATCCCTGGAAATGTTTTGGCCACTCGAACCATCCTCCTCACTGTGCATGGGGTCAATATAGACACACGTCCTCTTCCAGGCCGATTGTTAACATCTCCAGTTGCTTTAAACTTCTTAATTATTGTCCTGATAGTGGAAATGTGCATTTTCAACCGTTGAGCAATTTTCTTAAAGCCATTTCCGGATTTGCGCAGCTCAGCAACCTTTTGTCAAACATCATTCCTGTATTCTGTATTCATAGAGATGGATTACTTTGGGAACTTGGCCTGTGTGTCACCTCATATTTATACCCCAGTGAAACAGGAAATCATTGCTTACCGCTAATCACTCAGGTGGACTTAAAAACAGAAAATATGAATGGGAATATACTTCAGTTAGATTTTACTCATAATAATTTATGGGGGTGCCAATAATTGTGGCACACGTTTCAAGGAGAAAAATATTTATTTCACATGTATTTTTTCCAATCATTTTACTTCAATTAAAGATGAGATTTTTGTGAATATTTTGAATGTAAGACCAAGAGGATAAACAACAAAGACATGTTTTTCACAGCCCGTGTTGCTCATATTTACCAAGGGTGACAATAAATATTATTGGAGGGCACCGTGGGTCAGGTTTTTGATGCTGAACAACGCTTTACACGATGTACTCCATTACCCATCCCCGTACCTTTTCCCTGGCCACTACTGGTTATGTGAGCATGCATTTCTTGTGAATTGCATCTGGCTAGGCTGCAGGATACTGTATTCTGGAAAAGTGAAAATGATTCAAAACCTTAGATTGGTAAATACATGACACATTTGTCCTCAATCTTGCTCATCGCTACTATTTTGTGCCAAAAACGTAAATTACATTTGAATCGTCTTCAGCTAGCTAGTACAGTACTTCGGTCACGTGCGCAAGGCGGCTAATTAGAACGAGAAGGTTGTGGCAGGAGTGGGGGGAAGTGTACTCTGCCAATCAGACGTAGTTACTAGGTGGGCCTGAAATTTCATTCGACCAATCAAGGTTCTCCCACCTGACGACCGTCAATCAGCTGAGCCTCTTTCGGGTAGGTTCTACAATGTTGTAGCCAAAGTTTTGAACCGTAGTTCTTCAGTTAGCTAATAGCTAGTTCGATGCTTTCAATAGAGTAGTTTGTCCAGGAATGGCCATACTTTTGGCAAGCATATTTCGACTTTCAAAGTCAGAGGATTTTATAATAAGGCCTGTTAGCATAGCTAACAGTATATTTCTTGCTAGCTATATGTATTTTAGTTGTTAGCAGTCTGTCACAGTGTTCCTACTTTGCTGTGGCGATAAATTTAACTAGATAGTTAGTACAACACAACATGATATGGGCCAACGGGATATTGTATCCTACGAGACGTCGGTGAGAAGAAAAAGCAGAATTCGAACTGCCTCAACAATGTGTCGTTTGGATGTGGACTGTGCCGTGAAAGGACCTGAACAACATGGAAATGCCCTCCCTTCGTCAAGGTAATATACTTTATCCAATCAATACAATTTACCTGGTTTAGTAGAACATTTTTTTAATCTTCGTATATAAATAACTTAGTTTAGCTCTGCCACAAACTTCATAACTAACCTAGCTAACGTTAGCATAGTTAGCTCGCCACTTGTCTTTAGCCAAGTTAGCCTGCTACTGTGTACTTGCTCTCATTTTCCTCCACAATAAGACAACTTTAAACGTATGATTTAGACATGCCAAGTAAATATCCTTTCTATACCTGAAACATTGGTCGAATAACTAAACCTAGCTAAATTCACTAACAGTAGCTAGCTAACTAACCACATTTCGTCGACCATAGGTAACTAACGTTAGCGCGAGCTGTATCGGGAACCAAAACGAACATTGTTTGAATCGATTATTTGCAACAAAATTGCTAGCCTCTGTTACTATAATTTGAGTGAATAACTAGTTATGTTAATCTGTTCTTAATGTATTTGCCATTTATGAAACGGACAAGGCGATTGTTGCGTTTTCACAACTAACGTTGATGTTAGTTCACGGAGTTCGTGTGCGCTGCTGCTGTGTAATGTGGGATCAACTTGACTAGCTCGTCAACTGGGGTAGCGCCAGCAAGCAACGTTGGCCGACACATCTGAATGTGGAGTTATCTAACTAGATCGAGCCACTTCAACATAATGGTTTTGCATTTCTGCCTGCTAGTGCGTTATGTCTGACACGTGCAAATAATCATAGCCAATATGTTTTATTAGCCATCCAATTTGATTTGGCGAAATGGAATTTAGGTTTCTGCCCTACACTATGTTGTCTCTGACTTGAAGCAAGAGGTGTTTTACAGGACCCGGACAGAATATATCTTATTTAGCAAAGATGCAGCATTATGCAAAAAAGCCTCTACAGTTGTTCACACATGACTTGTGCGTGTCGGTAATAAGAGGTCCCATGCTGTACTAGTGAAGTGGCCTTTCTGAAAGGAGACTACAATTAATGGATATGGTTTTTGCTCTATTTCGACACTCAGAATCTGTGAGCATCACGTGCCATGAGTGTCCTTAATGATGTATCAAACCAAGCAATTATCAACGACTTTTGACAAATTATATTTGTTACATCTTCTCCAGGTTATTTACTAGGAGGAGAGTGGTCATGCTACAATTGTGTGTGATTTCCTCAGACACTTCAGAATGTAGGTAGGATGTTGCAGTGTTAGTTCCCCCTCGACTGGATCTACATGCTCAACCCCAATGAAATCAGTAGGTGAGGACTTCTCCGTGTCTGGAAGAGTGACTAATCTGTTACCTAATGAACGTGACTCATTTCGTCAGGGTGGTTCCGCCACCCAGTGACAAATCTGTCCATATAAAGACTTCCGCCAGAGCGGTCTGTCCGCTTAACTGTTCATTACTCTGATCCTACTCTGCTTATCAATAGTTGTCTCCGCCTCCTCTTCCCTTCCTCTCCCTGGCCATTATCCTCACTGCACTTCCTCGTTTCTACTCTTTCTCCTCCCACTTTTGCCCACAGCCTACCCCGCCTCGCTCTCTCCTGGCCATATATCTGTTGCCTCCAGGGCTGAGAGAGAGAGGGGGAAGTGCGTGTGTAGAATCGTGACTTCACTCATGTGCCACCAACGCAGGGAAATCCATAGAGTGGGCAGAAAAGAGGCAAGAGACGCTGTTCTCCGTTTTCAATTGGCTGACTGGTCCGTTGTTGCGTCAAGTTACAACCATTCCACATTTTCTGATGATATTCCACATTTTAACTCAATCTTATGTCCTCCCAATTTATTAGCTTATTGAAAACTATCGAGTTGACTCACTTGGCTGGGTTTTCCCACTCCATAATTCTTTCTTGTTTGAAAGTACCATAAAGCTTGGGAAAGTCGTGCTCTTTAGCGCACATGATTCCCCTGCCTGGGTAGCATTCCGGCCTCTACAGCCCCTACACGTCCCCCCCCGCAGTTCACAAATTTACCTAAATGAATAACAAAGTATTTAAGGAGATTGGAACTGTCAGTCGTGTATTAACTCCCTGGCAAAAACTATTGTCAAATCTTTAGTCACTGTTACTAGCCGACTACCACCCAGTACTCAACCTATACCTTAGGGAAGCAGTCTATGTACATAGTCATTGAACACTCGTCACTTTAATAATGTTTACATACTGTGTTTTACTCACTTCATATATGTGTATACTGTATTCTAGTCATGGCTCATCTGATATAACTACTGCTATACACACCTTTTCTATTCATATACTGTCCATAATGTCTATACACACCATTATTTACATATTTATATTCCTGACTCTGACGTTGCTTGTTCTAATATTTCTGTTTGTTAATTTGTTTCTTTTTCTTTTGGGGATTTACATGTTAGGTATTACTGGAGCTAGGAACTTAAGCATTTCTCTGCACCCGCGATAACTGAAAAATACACTGTCTACGAGACCAATAAAATTGGATTTGATTTAGTTGCTAGTTTACCTGTCCACACTGAATCCTTTGAATCTTTTCTTCAACAGCCAGGGTCTACAACAGGGTTTCCCATTCTCGTCCTGGGTACCCCAGGGGGTGCTCGTTTTGGTTTTTGCACTGGCACTTTACAGCTGACTCAACTAATCATCAAGCTTTGATAACTTGAATCAGCTGTGTGCTGCTAGGGCAACAGCCATACATGCACCCCTTGGGGTCCCCAGGACAGTGTTTGGGGAAACGCTGGTCTACAAGGTCCTAGTTTCTGCCGAGTCCCCAACAACCGGAACATCCGGTTTTCAGGGGAAATGGAAAGAGCCTGTGATGCTACTTCCTCTTTTGGATGATAAACAAGGCGAAACTCTATCTTAACTCCTCCACATTTACTGGATCGGTTGAACCGTGCAGAAGAGAACCTCCCCGGATGTTTTTATTTTCTTGTCAATACAAGTATGTAGGGGATCTACACTGAACAAAAGTATAAATGTCACATGTAAAGTGTTGGTCCTATGTTTCATGAGCTGAAATGAAATATCCCCAGAAATGTTTCATGTGCACAAAAAGCTTATTTCTCTCAAATTTTGTGCACAAATTTGCTTACTTCCCTGTTCGTGAGCATATCTGCTTTGACATGCTGACTGTAGGAATGTCCATCGGAATTGTTGCCAGAGAATCAAATGTTCATTTCTCTATCATAAGCCGCCTCCAATGTTTTAGATAATCAGACCACGTGTGGGCGAGCGGATTGCTGATATCAAATTTGTGAACAGAGTGCCCCATGGTGGGGTTATGGTATGGGCATGCATAAGCTACGGATGACAAACAATTTGTTTTATCAATGTCAATTTGAGTACACAGAGATACCGTGACAAGACCTTGAGGCCCATTGTGCCATTAATCTGCCGCCATTCCCTCATATTTCAGCATAATAATGCACGGGCCTGTCGAATGGATTTGTACACAATTTCTGGAAGCTGAAAATGTCAGTTCTTCCATGACCTGCACACTTACAGACATGTCACCCAGTGAGCATGTTTGGGGTGCTCTGGATCGACGTGTACGACAAGTGTTCCAGTTCCCGCCAATATCCAGCAACTTCTTACAGCCATTGAAGAGGAGTGGAACAACATTCCACAGGCCACAATCAACTGCCTGATCAACTATGTGAAGGAAATGTCGCTCTGCATGAGGGAAATGGTGGTCACGTCAGATACTGACTGGTTTTCTGATTCATGCCCCTTCCTTTTTTAAGGTACTGTATCTGTGCCCAACAGATTAATATTTGTATTCTCAGTTGTGAAATCCATAGATTAGGAACTAATTAATTTATTTCAATTAACCAATTTCCTTATATGAACTGTAACTCAGTAAAATCATTGAAATTGTTCCATGTTGTGTTTTTATTTTTGTTCAGTGTAGTTTCAGGTTTTTACGACTGCTACGTTAGGTTAACACCGTCCAGAACACAGTCAGCACAGGAGTAAAAAATAATAATCTGAATGAAGCATTTCGTCATTTGGCCAAAGTCTGCAACGGAATAAAATGAAGGGCTCAGAGTAGGGGTGTCAAATTCATTCCATGGAGGGCGTAGTGTCTGATGCTTTTTAGTTTTCCCTTTCAATTAGGACTTAGACAAACAGGTGAGGGGAGTTCCTTATTGATTCATCAATCAAGTACAAGGGAGGAGTAAACCTGCAGACATTCGTCCCTCCGTGGTATGAGTTTACAAATGGTTTAGAGGATATCCTTATGTCCCGTTATATTTTCAGAAAGCTGAACTGTGATGGGTTTACTTAAAATTCCCTGATGCTGCACTGCCAATATCTCCGCTCCAAAAGTCCTCTCTCTGAATCTAGGCCTATGCATCATTTGTGCACAATCCAGTGTCATCTCGGTCTCTTGCTCTGGCCGCTCATCCGGCACTGTTGCCATGGTAAGTAGGCTGTGGTGAAACTGGCTTTATACAGAGGCCCTGTATAAAGAATAGCTCACTGCCACAACTGCTTACATATGAGAGGCACAGCTAGCTATTGCTCTGCTCGGAGTCCAAGCCACAGGTTTTTATCTGCAAATCAAAATCCACGTTACAACGGTGTAGTGCTAGGGAATTTTAATGGAATAAGTTTGCTTTTCAAATTTGATACATATGTTGGAACAAGTTAGCGGTCCAGTTAACATCGCATTTATCACCCAGGGGCTTGGGTGTAATCAACACTGGGATGCTGCCTTTCTCCGGCTTGTTTTCACTACAAAAATTACAGGTTTTAATTAATTGGGCAGACGACATTGATAGGATTTGATGGACTCGTTCCATTTATATACTTTTTTTGCTGCCAGACACAGGCTGCAGACTTCAGTTTCACCACCCATGTTTACAGTGTAGCCTGTCTTTCAGATACCTCAAAAGCCCAGAGCTATAATCCATTCTTCAGCCTATGACTGTTTTGTGAACACCTAGCATATAGGGCAGGTTTGTAAGGAGCACTGCTCTTTGTGGTGGCGTATGCAGTTATGTAACCACCGACCTCAGACGTGGAATTGGACCACTGCCTCCACACACACAAGTTGAAGCAACACTGCACAGTACAGCACCCTGAAGGTGGAAAATTATACGTTTAGATGGTAGTACATAAAATGTATTTGAATACCAGCTATTCTTCATTTGTTATTCATCTTTTAAGTTCACTATAACTTGACTTTATTAAAAAGAGCATACTTATGTTGGGCAATGGCATTCCTAGCCACACTATCCTCAGTCATTCATTCACATTGCTGCTGCCTCTGCTGTAGAGGAGACCAGTGTGCACTGGGACCTGCAGAGGCTGCGTGCAACCAGACATCCAAGTGATGGATCAGTTGTGAATGCAGAACCGCCTACAGCACGGAGTAGGCTGCTACAGCCCGGCTTCCTGTCGACACCCACTCAGCGCCAACACCACACACTGATTGGAAGAGAGGCGGTGCTCCAGCAACAGAGGGAGAGCGGAGAGCTCATCATATTGGCTACATGCTGTGATTAAGGAATCACTGCAGAGGTAGCTCCTGTAATAGTTAATGTAATTATTATACAGTGTACAGACAGTAGGATATCCTGTGTTTTACTTCTGCCATTTACCCAACCTATGTATGGTGTGGTGATTCTGCTCATTGTGCAAATAGAGAGTGAAAGGAGATGTGACGATGTGGACAGCTCAGTCAGCCAGTGCTCTGTCCTCAGACATGTTCTTGGGCTGACACTCGGGCAGGATAGATGGATATGGATTGCCATGGTGACTAGCAAGTCTAGCACCGTACTCTCAACACTGCCTCATTCCCCCTGAGAGGAGCGGGTCATGTGACCTACGTGCAGCGCGAGCTAGCGCCACAGCTCTCCCGTTCATGCTGCAGCAACCACTGACAGCCAACAGGGTTTTTTCCCTCTACCCTGTGGAATGGACAGGATTTCAACAAATATACATTTGTAAAGTAGTGCATTCGTAAAGTATTCAGACCCCCTTTTCCACATTTGGTTCCTTTACAGCCTTATTCTAAAATGCACTGCTCAAAAAAATAAAGGGAACACTAAAATAACACATCCTAGATCTGAATAAATTAAATATTCTTATGACTTCTTTCTTTACATAGTTGAATGTGCTGACAACAAAATCACACAAATTATCAATGGAAATCAAGTTTATCAACCCATGGAGGTCTGGATTTGGAGTCACACTCAAAATTAAAGTGGAAAACCACACAGGCGGATCCAACTTTAATGTCCTTAAAACAAGTCAACATGAGGCTCAGTAGTGTGTGGCCTCCACGTGCCTGTATGACCTCCCTACAACGCCTGGGCATGCTCCTGATGAGGTGGCGGATGGTCTCCTGAGGGATCTCCTCCCAGACCTGGACTAAAGCATCCTGCCAACTCCTGGACAGTCTGTGGTGCAGCGTGGCGTTCGTGGATGGAGCGAGACATGATGTCCCAGACATCAATTGGATTCAGGTCTGGGGAATTGGGCAGGCCAGTCCATAGCATCAATGCCTTCCTCTTGCAGGAACTGCTGACACACTCCAGCCACATGGGGTCTTGCATTGTCTTGCATTAGGACGAACCCAGGGCCAACCGCACCAGCATATGGTTCACAAGGGGTTTGAGGATCTCATCTCGGTACCTAATGGCAGTCAGACTACCTCTGGCGAGCACATGGAGGGCTGTGCGGCCCCCCAAAGAAATGCCACCCCACACCATGACTGACCCACCGCCAAACCGGTCATGCTGGAGGATGTTGCAGGCAGCAGAACGTTCTCCACGGCGTCTCCAGACTCTTGTCACATCTGTCACGTGCTCAGTGTGAACCTGCTTTCATCTGTGAAGAGCACAGGGAGCCATTGGCGAATTTGCCACTCTTGGTGTTCTCTGGTAAGCACAACCCCCCACCTGTGGATGTCAGGCCCTCATACCACCCTCATGGAGTCTGGATGTCATTTTGCAGGGCTCTGGCAGTGCTCCTTGCACAAAGGCGGAGGTAGCGGTCCTGCCTCTGGGTTGTTGCCCTCCTACAGCCTCCATGTCTCCTGATGTACTGGCCTGTCTCCTGGTAGCGCCTCCATGCTCTGGACACTACGCTGACAGACACAGCAAACCGTGCCACAGATGAAAGCAGGTTCACACTGAGCACGTGACAGATGTGACAAGAGTGGAGACGCCGTGGAGAACGTTCTGCTGACTTGGAGTTACATTGTGTTGTTTAAGTGTTCCCTTTATTTTTTTGAGCAGTGTATGTTTAGTTATCTACACACAATACCCCATGATGACAGTTAGGAAAGCTAAGGCTAGCTTTTTCATGCAGAAATGTGCATCCTGTAGCACAAACTTAAAGTTCTGGGACACTAAAGTCCATGGAGAATAGGAGTGTCTCCCAGCTGCCCACTGCACTGAGGTTAGGAAACACTGTCACCCGCTATAAATCCACTATAATAGAGAATTTTCTAAGCATTTTTCTACGGCTGGCCATGCTTTCCACCTGGCTACCCCTACCCCGGTCAACAGCTATGCACTCCCCACAGCAACTCTCCCAAGCCACCCCCATTTCTCGTTCACCCAAATCCAGATAGCTGATGTTCTTAAAGAACTGCAAAACCTGGACTCCTGCAAATCAGCCCGGCTGATAATTTGGACCCTCTCTCTTTAAAATAATCTGCGAAATTGTTGCAACCCCTATTACTAGCCTGTTCAACCTCTTTCATATTGTCTGAGATTCCCAAAGATTGGAAAGCTGTCACGGTCATCCCCCTCTTCAAAGGGGGAGACACTTTAGACCCAAATTGCTACAGACCTATATCTATCCTACCTTGCCCTTCTAAAGTCTTCGAAAGCCAAGTCAACAGATTACCGACCATTTCGAATACCACCGTACCTTCTCCGCTATGCAATCTGGTTTCAGAGCTGGTCATGGGTGCACCTCCGCCACGCTCAAGGTCCTAAATGATATCATAACCGCCATCGATAAGAGACATTACTGTGCAGCCGTATTCATCGACCTGGCCAAGGCATTTGACTCTGTCAATCACTGTATTCTTATTGGCAGGCTCAACAGCCTTGGTTTCTCAAATGATTGCCTCGTCTGGTTCACTAACTACTTCTTTGATAGAGTTCAGTGTGTCAAATCTGAGGGCCTGTTGTCCGGATCCCTGGCAGTCTCTATGGGGGGTGCCACAGGGTTCAATTCTCGGGCCGACTCTTTTTTTCTTCTGTATACATCAATGATGTCGCTCTCACTGCTGGTGATTCTCTGATCCACCTCTACGCAGACAACACCATTCTGTATATATCTGGCCCTTCTTTGGACACTGTGTTAACAACCCTCCAGATGAGCTTCAATGCCATACAACTCTCCTTCTGTGGCCTCCAACTGCTCTTCAACCGATCGCTGCCCACACCTACCCATCCATCCATAATCACTACCCTGGAGGGTTCTGACTTAGAATATGTGGACTACTGCAAATACCTAGGTGTCTGGTTAGACTGTAAACTCTCCTTCCAGACTCACATTAAGCATCTCCAATCCAAAATGAAATCTAGAATCGGCTTCCTAATTCACCCATGCTGCCAAACATACCTTCGTAAAACTGACCATCTTACCGATCCTCGACTTTGGCTATGTCATCTATAAAATAGCCTCCAACACTCTACTCAGCAAATTGGATGCAGTTTATCACAGTGCCATCCGTTTTGTCACCAGAGCCCCATATATTACCTACCATTGCAACCTGTATGTTCTCGTTGGCTGGCCATCGTTTCATGGGGCGGCAGGGTAGCCTAGTGGTTAGAGCGTTGGACTATTAACCGGAAGGTTGCAAGTTCAAACCCCCGAGCTGACAAGGTACAAATCTGCCCCTGAACAACTGTTCCTAGGCTGTCATTGAAAATAAGAATTTGTTCTTAACTGATTTGCCTAGTTAAATAAAAGTAAAATTTAAAATAAAATAAACTCGTTGCCAAACCCACTGGCATCTACAAGTCTCTGCTAGGTAAAGCCCCGCCTTATCTCAGCTCACTGGTCACCATAGCAGCACCCACCCATAGCATGCACTACCAAAGCCAACTCCTCCTTTGGCTGCCTTTCCTTCAAGTTCTCTGCTGCCAATGACTGGAACAAACTGCAAAAATCAATGAAGCTGGAGACTAATATCTCCCTCACTAGCTTTAACTAGCTGTCAGAGCAGATCACTGCACCTGTACATAGCCCATCTGTAAACAGCCCATCCAACTACCTCATCCCCATATTATATTTATTTATCTTGCTGTTTTGCACCCCAGTATCTCTACTTGCACATTCATCTTCTGCACATCTACCATTCGAATTGCTATATTGTAATTACTTAATGGCCTATTTATTGCCTTACCTCATTTGCACTCACTGTATATAGATTTTTCTTTTTTCTACTGTATTATTGACTGTTTGTTTATTCCATGTGTACCTCTGTTGTGTGTCAAACTGCTGTGCTTTCTTGGCCAGGTTGCAGTTGTAAATGAGAACTTGTTCTTAACTAGCCTACCTGGTTAAATAAAGGTGAAATAAATAAAAAATGACTGTGAAAACAGGTTTTTAGAAATGTTCGCAAATGTATAAAACATTTAAAACGGATACGTTATTTACGTAAGTATTCAGACTCTTTGCTATGAGACTCAATTGAGCTCATTTGCATCCTGTTTCCATTGATCATCTTTGGAGTCCACTTGTGGTAAATTAAATTGATTGGACATGATTTGGAAAGGCACACACCTGTATATGAGGTCCCACAGTTGACAGTCCATGTCAGAGCAAAAACCAAGCCATTAAGGTCAAAGAAATTGTCCGTAGAGCTCCGAGACAGGATTATGTCGAGGAACGTGGAAGGGTACCAAGGGATCTGGGGAAGGGTTCCAAAAAAAATTATCCAGCATTGAAGGTCCCCAAGAACATAGTGGCCTCCATCATTCTTAAATTTGAATAAGTTTGGAACCACCAAGACTCTTCCTGGAGCTGGCCACCCAGCCAAATGGAGTAATTGGGGGGGAAGGGCCTTGGTCAGGGAGGTGATCAAGAACCCAATGGTCACTCTGACAGTTCCTCTGTGGAGATGGCAGAACCTTCCAGAAGGACAACCATCTCTGCAACACTCCACAAATCAGGCCTGTATGGTAGTGGCCAGACTGAATTCCCATTCCTCAGTAAAATGCGCATGACAACCCGCTTGGAGTGTCAAACAGCACCTAAAAGACTATTAGACCATGAGAAACAAGATTCTCTGGTCTGCTAAAACCAAGATTGATCTCTTTTTGGTCTGTATGCCAAGTGTCACGTCTGGAGGAAACCTGTCACCATCCCTACGGTGAAGCATTGTGGTGGCAGCATTATGGTGTGGTTATGTTTTTCATGGAATGGGAGACTAGTCAGGATCGAGGGGAAAGATGAACGGAGCAAAGTACAGAGATCCTTGTTGAAAACCTGCTCCAGAGTTCTCAGGACCTCAGACTGGGGTGAAGGTTTATCTTCCAACAGGACAATGACTCTAAGCACACAGCCAAGACAACACAGGAGTCTTTGAGTGGCCCATCCAGCCGGGACTAGAACCCGATCGAACATCTGTTATAGACCTGAAAATAGCTGTTGTGCAGCGACGCTCCCCATGCCACCTCGACAGAGCTTGAGTGGATCTGCAGAGCAGAATGGGAGAAACTTCTCTAATACAGGTGTGCCAAGCTTGTAGCATCATACCCAAAAAGAATCGAGGCTGTAATCGCTGCCAAAGGTTCAACGAAGTACTGAGTAAAGGGTCTGGATACTTGTGTAAATGTGATTTCAGTTATATATTCAATCAATCAATCAGGGACTGGGAGACTAGTCAGGAGTGAGGGGAAAGGTGAACGGAGCAAAATACAATTTTGCAAACATTTCTAAAAACCTGTTTTTACTTTGTCATTATGGGGTATTGTGTGTGAATTGAGGGGGGGGAACACTATTTAATCAATTTTAGAATAAGGCTGTACGTAACAAAGTGGAGGTCAAGGGGTCTGATTTACTTTCAGATGAAGACTGTCCATGAATCGGCATATGCTAACATGAGTAGATCAAATTGAAAACAATGGTTGCAGTCTCCAGCTCTTTTTGTTCTATGAAAAATAATATATTCAAACACTACAAAACACACACAAACATCTACGACATAACATCTGTTCAGACCCACATACTCACAATCCCATCTCCAGCGCCTGCATCACTCTGCCACATGGCCTCAAATTGCACCATTTTGTTTCTCTGCGTCACCCACACACTTTCAACATTTTAGATAAAGCCTTTGACCTTTCCGTTGTCAAATTGAGGATTGTTTTGATTTTCCTGTATTTAAGTGTTTTTTTTTCTTCAAAGTTTGAGAGAAGTGTTGTCAAACCCATCGGGTATCTCACTGCACCCTCATGCTTTGTCGTGAAATATGCAGACCGACGGATTAAAAGTTAATTGACATCGTTATAGTTCTGACAGACCACTTTATAACGCCCTTAACTTTTGGACTTTATAGCGTTCCCAGACGGCATGGATTATTGAGTCATTGTTAGTTTTACATTTGACATGCTGTTGTATTGTAGAATTAGATTATTATTTGAGTTCATACTGGATTAAGTACATTTTCATTAACTGTAATTTCGTTAGTTATTGTTTTACCTCAGTGGACTGGAATGTCTAATGGTGGATAAATAAAGATGCCCCACTCAAGCCAAAGACCATTGGGGGAAAAATTGTCACAATTCCAGTCTGCTTAAGAGGTGGCTCTCCTGTAGGCATCATTGCATTAGCAGCTGGGTCTGTTCTGCTTAGTTGAATTGTTCCTGAAGCAGGAAAAAGGGAGCGCTTCCTCTTCTCTAACATCCTTTCTTCCTTTTCCCTCTACAGGTACATGGTGGGCCGTGGGGTGAAACGTAAGCTTAGTGACTGTGAGGATCAGATGCTGGACCTGCCCTACCCCCAGCAGAGGCAGCTGGTGCTGGACCTGTGCCTGGATAAACTCCAGAGTTGCCAGCGCCGAGCTGAACCCAGCCTGCACCGCTCGGTGTTGCTGGCTAACACTCTGCGACAGATTCAACAGGAGATGAGGCAGGAGGGAGGCCTGCATCTGGAGTCCCCCCCTCCAGCCCCCGCCACACCGCGCCACTCCCCGGATCTGCCGCCTGTGCCCTCGGACCGTTCCTCCACCCCAGTGGCCGCGCTCTCATCCTCACTGCTGTGTGACGACGACGCACAGTCAACCTGCACAGAGCTCCCCAAGGGACCGGGGTCCGAGGATGGCAGCAAGTCGCAGGATCTGCTGTTTGGATCCTTTGAAATCACCAACTCCACCAGCTACCTGACGGACCTGCAGCTGGATGACATTTTTGAGGACATTGACACATCCATGTACGACCCGTCAGACTTCTCTGTTCTAGCCTGCCCCCCTCCCAGAGGGAGCAGCGGAGCCTCCTTGGGGAATGACTATAACCTCAAGGCATTCTCCACCTCCAGCAGTACTCTGCAGATGTGTCTCAACGACCTCGACCACATCATGGAGATCCTGGTACGCTCTTGACTGATTGGCGCCACGTCGTAGTCACAACTACCCAGCATTTTATGAGCTGGGGGTGGGAAGAATGACTTTGATTTTTTTTATGCCTCTATTTTCATACAAAGAACTTGTTATATTTATACAAAAAGACTGATGGATACCTGCCTGATACACTTCTACTGTATGATAATGCACATTTTTGGTGGCCCGCTGAGGCCATCTTTTTTTCTATAGCAAGATTAAATTAATATGCAGGGACTTAAAGCAAGAAACACAAGTATTACCATTGAGACATTTATACGGGATTGTTATTCACCAGTGCATTCTTCGCGGGGGGAGGAATGACAACCTGTGGAACAAGGTGAAGAAAAGAACATTGGGGGAGGATTCCATTAAGTATTTCTGGAGCATTACAATCATTTATCAAGAATGAATGAGATGGGACTTAATCAATACTCACTACCTCTCTAAAACTAAGAACTCTGTCTCACTATTCAAAGAGATTCATGAACTCGCCGCTTCACTCATTTTGTATTTCAATTGGTCTTGTTCCTTTAACATAGAAAACTGGTGATTGTCAATAATACATATTTGTAACACCAGAAAGAATGCCTTCCTGCCGATATGAATCTCAAAACATAGCCGATAATTCCATGTTACACTGATGCCTTGTCCATCCATTTTGGTCATTTTAATCAGATGGTAGCGGACAACAAAAGAATCAGCACTAGATTTTGATGAATATTTGTTTTGAGGATATTGCGTTGATTACTTGGAATGATCCGTGTGTTTTTGTTACACTAGAATAGAAAATGCATGCATTTCAGCATTTAGTGGTTTGTCTCATTGAAGAACTGTACAATTTGAGTACTATGTACCCCCCCACTAACGGTTGTAAGAAAGAAAAATACAGATGCTGTCGTATCCCTCTAAAGAACATAGTGCCTATAACGGAGGATGAAGACTGGTGATGGTGGAACTGCCCACTGTACCCGCACATGGACACTAGCCTATGAAAAGGCGACAACCTGTGAGTTATTTCTCTAAGTAATTTATTTTGTATGTGATACTCAGTCCTGAAAAGAAGCCATTCTGCCAGGTGTGGGCACATCTGCTTTTAACCCTTCACACTCCCCTCGCCAAAGACTGACACTGCAAAAAAGCAGACCTTGGATGTCGGTGCCTCACGCTATGGTCGAGAATACGGTGTCCTAATGTTGAGTGAAACTGTCAGCCATCCGGTAGAATCCTCACTCAACATTTGTTCTCTAGGAATGTTCTCTCGGAATCGCCTTTTCTCTTACAACAGACTGCAGGGTTCGACTCTACTCCCAAGAAAATGCAAGTCATGGATACAGATGTAGGATCTTAATTTGATCTCTCTGTTTCAGGATAACTTTCCTGCAATGCAGGAAACATTTTATTTGGGGTTTAAAAAGGCTTCTGAAGTTTAATTTCCACTTTGGAATTTCAGATTTGATTGTCCCTTAAAAGTATCAACCCCTACAAAAATGTCCATCAATTATAATTCACATTTCTTGATGACGCAGGATTATTTTGCTGCTGTTGCAAACTGGGAGCAAATTACGATCCTACATGTGTAGGTATTGAAAGGAGTTGTGTAACCAGAGGGTTATACAACTGATGGGACATCCCCACTTACTCTTAGCTCCTTCTGTCTGAGGGTCATACCTGTGCTGAGGGACTGTCCTGCATTGCTTCCAGGCTGTTTTCACCCGAGACTGGAGAGAGGGGGAGGGGCAGTAGCTCATGTGGAGACCCTTGCTTGTGGAAATGGCTACACAGTTTCACAACAGCTGGTATGTGTGTCTCTGTGTATGCCAAGCTCTGTCCCCCAAAAGGGGCCCCCTTCTTCTATCAGCCAATAAGAATGCTGAGGGAGGGGCTTTGTTATCCTGTATGAAAGTGAATAACAAATGTAAGCAGCTAGATGCAGTTCCTTTTCTCACTGTGGTATGTGTCCCCTTCCTTGGCTCTTTTCACTGTTTATAACCCAGGGTTTTCACAATTTGACATCTTCTGTTGTCCGTTTGTTCAACACCGTATATCCATCCGTATCTACAATTTATCATGGATCATATAACCACAACGGAAGGATCTTTGTTGTCTGCACTGATCCACATATTCTGAAATAGGCTGATTTTTAGATGAGAGATTGGGACACAGGCTCCTGGCACTCTGTGGTGAAGCTCTCAAAGTAAACAAGTCCCTGGTGTTGATGCTCTGCCGTTGACACACACCCCTCCCGTCCTTCCAAAACCCCAGCACGACTGCACACAGACCCCACCCTAAGGACTGACTCGGCCTACCCTGAACATCATAACACATGGTACAATAAAACCAAGGAGGCTTATTTATCACACCATCTACATTCTTCAGTGGGCCCTCCCTACTCACTGCTGAGAGCTGTGCATCGAATGAGTTGAGAATTTCTAAGCTTTGTAAGCTTTTTTTTCTTGTACATATTTGTATTTATACATTTTCCTGTGTGATTGTTTATTTTCATGACCGCATTGAGATAATATATTGCATTTATTTAAGTAACTGGTCTGGGGGTTTTGTAGCAGAGTTCAGGACCCATTTTATTTTCATCGAAGAAGTAATATTGTGAAAACACGTCTGTAAATATTTGTTGCGGATCATGAAGAGATTGATATTTTAGATGTAACTGGGCCTACCTTTTCGTGTCTACGATGGGATTCTAACAAAGTCTAGATGAAGATTACTATGGATCAGGCAGTTGTAAAACTGGCAGCTTTTCACACTGTTTTCAGCCTACAGAAACTTTGCGAAGTTTAACCAAAATATGAAATTGGCAGTACATGTACAACCAATCAATATCCCTGGATTGAGCAATGGAATAGGCTAACGTGATGGCCTGTAATATTCTGGCCAGTTATGTAACTCACTAGCTCTCTGGTTCTTTGATGTTTTGGAGATTTTTACCAAACGTGAAAGGACTGCAATCCCACTTTCACTCGGCAGACTCCTAAACTAACGGTCAGAATGCTTAAAATTAAGTGTGGAAAGGAGTAAATAAAGATATGTTATAGCACATCTTAAGTAGTCTAAGTGTTCCATTGACTTTTTCGTGTATTCTCTGCAGTTTGCAAGGAGTTGCACTCTGTAGGGTGTTGACAAACCAATGTGAACTAATACAGTTCTCTTGATAAAGAACCATGTCGAATATCTTATTTGTTAGACAGGACTTATTACTGAGAGGTCGACAAACACTTCACTTTTGGAATGGTCTTACTAGAGTTGGAGCATTACAGAATGGATGTGGAGTCTATCTCTTACATATTTGGGGTTTTTATCACTTGTGTGAGTGACCCTTCTGGAGTCGTTAGTTTCAAAAACGTTCTACTGAAAACCAGAATGCTTCAGAATTATCACTTTTGTCCCAAGTGCAATATGAGTGTTGGTGATCTATATTTAGTAGAAATGTCTAACATTTGTTTTTATACTCTATGCAATACTATAGCAATTCAGTAAGTGAATAAAATGCAAAAGAGGAATGTCTTGGATTTCTTCATTTTTGTCCATATCAGTGCAGTGCAATAGTTCGCTCTTATCACTTATGTTATGATCAGCTTTTTATCAGGAAAAATACAAAAGATAATGGAACAGGAGTTTCCTGGCATGATTAGGCCAGCCAGAACAACAGGGGAAAAACCAGACTTGTCAGTGACTGACTGACTGACTGCCCCCTTGTGGTCAGATCTAAATCAAATATGAAATCAGGAATAGTGTTTTCCCTCAAAGGCAAGCACTGAGAAAAGGAGGGAATTCATCATAAGGAGAGAATATTGTAATGGTTGTAAAGCATCTTGGCAGATATAAAGCCAATATTTGCAAGGATGCAAAAGGCCTAGTTCATATACATGATGCTGATCCAGCTGGGGCTCCTGAGTGGTGCAGCTAAGCCACTGCATCTCAGTGCTAGAGGTGTCACTACAGCCCTTCAGGCTGTCTCGCAACTGGCCGTGATTGGGAGTCCCATAGGGCGGCGCACAATTGGCTCAGCATCATTAGGTTTTGGCAGTCATTGTAAATAAGAATTTATTAATTGACTTGCCTATTTAAATAAAATACATCTGATCTTTATCTCTCCACACAACCTTAATTTTCCCTAAATGAAGTATGAAATCTTATCCTACATTGCAGATTCTGTTGAATATGCTGATGGACAGGAAAGGCATCGAAATTACTTTCTATGGTGGCTCTCTCACCCTGTGCAGAGGAAGCCCTCAGGTAGAAACCATGGCTGATGGTTAAGGGGAAAGCTGCATCTGGATTCAACCTCCCCTCAGACTCTCTGTACACCCTGGGGTGCCACTGAGGAAGCGCCCTGTTTGTGGTCAGCATTTGAAATGACAGCGTTTGCAAATGCAGCATTTTCTTACAGCTTCAAATTTCCTTTTAAATTCTGATGCATCATATTGCACTCCCAAAAATTGGGATGAACCCCTGCTGGCTAATCCAGATTTTGGTGTGAAAATTTTAAATTTCATATTGTGAGTTAGGTAAAGGACTTGGCATACTGCAAAGATAAACAAAATGTAATACCTGTGCCCTGCGTTTTCATCAAGACCCAGTAAGTCACTAAACAAGTTTGTCCATGTGGAATTACCAAAGGTTAACATTACTCAAGTTCCTCTGAGTGACTCCAAAAGGGAACCATTTTAGGTTCTCTGAAGAACCCTTTGCAGAAGGTTGAACCTAGAACTTCTACGGAGGAGGGTTCTTCCTAAAAACCGTTTATGAACATAACACAATTTCGCTTAGGGCCCCCGCAGCCCCTCATGAGTTAAGATTTCTTTCGTGGTCTGCCTGTTTAAAAGCAGCTTCAGACCCCTTTCTATTGTACTCTCTGCTCAATGATATCACAGAAAATACTGATTTGAAATGAATAAATATTAGCAGTACGGTAAATGTACAATTCTTAATTAAGGGAATACCAGATACATACATGTACAAATATTCCAATATAGGGAAAGTTTAAAAACACTCACACCTATCTTTTTAAACTCAAACTCCTGTTAAAGTTTAAACACTAATGCTCAGGCACTATTTAAAAGAAAGGAAATGACAAAAAGGAATATTCAAATTCAGATGGGTTCTATGTACGTACAACCTTTCTTGCCTTTAAAAAAAACAACGAACTTTGGTCTCCCAAAAAAGTGTCTTCAGATCAAAACAGTTCTTGGTAGAACCCTATACCTCAGCAAATAACTTTTTTTTTTCCTGAGTGTAGGGAAGTCCAAGGTAGCATAGAGCATAATCACACTCGACGTTCAATCTCTTGCATACACAACAGATAACACACACATTAATAATGGCGAGAATCATCATGGACTCTGTTACATTACTACCACAGACAATTACATAACCCCACAGCACAACCTAGTGGACAAAATGCAAACATGCAGAGCTTGAATTACAAAACATTCCACACTGTGCAAAACCTAAAAATATCCCACATGTGCTGCTTTACAAAAGACAGGATGAATTCCATGTTGAAAATGGAAGTCTTACTCACAGTCCACACAACACATCAAGATTAAAAAGAATGAAAAGCTTATTTCGCAGGGGAAAATAAATGCATCTTAATTAAGGTATTCCAACTACAGCTTGGTATTTCTACTAAATGTTTCCCTGTTCAAGTTAAATAAGCAATACTGTGCTCACAGTGAAGCAATCACAGTGCTTTGGCTCTGTACTCCATTAGTTTAGATATGAGACCAGATGATGAATATGAGGCAAATGTACAAAATGTCAGCTTTTATTTGAGGTTATTAAAATGGCTTTGAACATTTTAGGGAACCAAAACTGTTTGCTGACAGCCTGTTGGTAGGGTGTGTCCTGTTGCATTGAGCATGCTTGGAAGAGGTGATAATGTTAACCTACTAAACTCAGCAAAAAAAAGAAATGTCCTCTCACTGTCAACTGTGTTTATTTTCAGCAAACTAAACATGTGTAAATATTTGTGTGAACAAAACAAGATTCAACAACTGAGACAAACTGAAAAAGTTCCACAGACATTTGACTAACATAAACTGATTAATGTGTCCCTGAACAAAGGGGGGTCAAAATCAAAAGTAACAGTCAGTATCTGGTGTGGCCACCAGCTGCATTAAGTACTGCAGTGTATCTCCTACTCATGGACTGCACCAAATTTGCCAGTTCTTGCTGTGAGATGTTACCCCACTCTTCCACCAAGGCACCTGCAAGTTCCCAGACATTTCTGGGGGGAATGGCCCTAACACTCACCCTCCGATCTAACAGGTCCCAGACGTGCTCATTGGGATTGAGATCCAGGCTCTTTGCTGGCCATTGCAGAACACTGACATTCCTGTCTTGCAGGAAATCATGCACAGAACGAGCAGTATGGCTGGTGGCATTGTCATGCTGGAGGGTCATGTCAAGATGAGCCTGCAGGAAGGGTACTACATGAGGGAGGAGGATGTCTTCCCTGTAACGCACAGCATTGGGATTGCCTGCAATGACAAGCTCAGTCCGATGATGCTGTGACACACCGCCCCAGACCATGAAGGACCCTCCACCTCCAAATCGATCCCGCTCCAGAGTACAGGCCTTGGTGAAACACTCATTCCTTCAATGATAAACGCGAATCCGACCATCACCCCATGGTGAGACAAAACCACGACTCGTCAGTGAAGAGTACTTTTTGCCAGTCCTGTTTGGTCCAGCGACGGTGGGTTTGTGCCCATAGGCAACGTTGTTGCCAGTGATGTCTGGTGACGACCTGTCTTACAACAGGCCTACATGCCCTCAGTCCAGCCTCTCTCAGCCTATTGTGGACAGTCTGAGCACTGATGGAGGGATTGTGCATTCCTGGTGTAACTCGGGCAGTTGTTGTTGCCATCCTGTACCTGTCCCGCAGTTGTGATGTTCGGATGTACCGATCCTGTGCAGGTGTTGTTACACGTGGTCTGCCACTGCGAGGACGATCAGTTGTCTGTCCTGTCTCCCTGTAGCGCTGTCTTAGGCGTCTCACAGTACGGACTTTGCAATTTATTACCCTGGCCACATCTGCAGTCCTCATGCCTCCTTGCAGCATGCCTAAGGCACGTTCACGCAGATGAGCAGGGACCCTGGGCATCTTTCTTTTGGTGTTTTTCAAAGTCAGTAGAAAGGCCTCTTTAGTGTCCTAAGTTTTCATAACTGTGTCCTTAATTTCCTACTGTCTGTAAGCTGTTAGTGTCTTAATGTTCATTAATTGTTTATGGTTCATTGAACAAGCATGGGAAACGGTGTTTAAACCCTTTACAATAAAGATCTGTGAAGTTATTTGGATTTTTACTAATTATATTTGAAAAACAGGGTCCTGAAAAAGGGACGTTTCTTTTTTTGCTGAGTTTATGTGTGGACTAAAGGTGTCGTCAGCCAGGTCAACTGGGTGTGGATTCCAATGGGTTGGGAGCGATCAGCCAATAACCAGAGCATTGTCTTTTTCTTCAAATTACGTTGCCTATGTTTAGTAAATGGCTTTAAGCTATATCACCACCATCTAGTGGCTACAATGAAAAAAATGACACACAAAAAAATATCAGGACTCCAGCACTGCAGGTGGTGGTAAAACCACCAATATTAGCCTTACGCTTTTTTTCAAATACAAAAGAAAAAGAAAACTGACTACTTTGAAATGGATATGGAATCAATAGAGTGGTGAGGAGGAGCTCCATGTTATATTAATAAAGTCAGATTTAATCAACAAATATGATAATGGTAAGGGTACATGGTAAGGGTACAAGACTGTGTACATATCTGGCTGTTTTGGCAAAATCACTACATATCCCATCGAGCCAAGCAGGGAGAGGCTGCCCATTGTCACAGTTCCAATCAGAAACATACAGTCTACCCCATGCTAGTGGATCTCAAGACAGAACTTGGATCCGCGTGAAGTAGCAATGATATCCTTCGCCACTACCGTATTACTTCAGATATCTCTAACCAGTCAATGATTATTCAACAAAACCATGAAAGTTATTTATTGTTTTATGGTTTTGTTGAATTAACTTAGGACACTAAAGAGGCCTTTCTATTTCCAGATAATTTCTTAGTTACATGATTGTATAACAAGCAAAGGAGTTTTAAAGTTGAAGGTCTTTATGAAGTTTGGCAATGAGGACGAAAACAATACTGAACAAAAATATAAACTCAACATGTTCAGCAATTTCAAAGATTTGTTCATAGTTACAGTTCATAGAAAGAAATCAGTCAATGTAAATACATTCAGTAGGTCCTAATCTATGGATTTCACATGACTGGGCACAAAAGGGCTTTATTACAGACAGAAATACTCACTTGTTCAGGCGAACATGACCAAAGACATGACTGCAACAGTAACCAACTTTGTTCCGATTCATGTATACAGCGGATATCACTGGAGGCTGCTGAGGGGAGGACGGCTCATCATAATGGCTGGAAGGGAGTGAATGGAATAGTATCAAATACATGTTTAATACTATTCAATTCCCTCCATTCCGGACATTATTATGAGCCATCCTCCCCTCATCAGCCTCCACTGGTGGATATGAATGTGATATTTGAGTCAATTCAATTCAAGGGGCTTTATTGGCATGGGAAACATATGTCAACATTGCCAAAGCAAGTGAAGTAGATAATATACAAAAGTGAAATAAACAATAAAAATGAACAGTAGACATTACACTCACAGAAGTTCCAAAAGAATAAAGACATTACTAATGTCATATTATGTCCAGTGTTGTAACGATGTGCAAATGGTTAAAGTACAAAAGGGAAAATAAATAAACATAAATATGGGTTGTAATTACAATGGCGTTTGTTCTTCACTGGTTGCCCTTTTTCTTGTGGCTACAGGTCACAAATCTTGCTGCTGTGATGACACACTGTGGTATAGCTACTGGGTGAAATGGGAGTTTAGCAAAATCGGGTTTGTTTTGAAATTCTTTGTAATCTGAGGGAAATATGTGTCTCTAATATGGTCATACATTTGGCACGAGGTTAGGAAGTGCAGCTCAGTTTCCACCTCGTTTTGTGGGCAATGTGCACATAACCTGTTTTCTCTTGAGAGCCATGTCTGCCTACGGCGGCCTTTCTCAATAGCAAGGCTATGCTCACTGAGTCTGTACACAGTCAAAGCTTTCCTTAAGTTTGGCTCAGTCACAGTGGTCAGGTGCACTGTGTCCTCTCTGTTTAGGGCAAAATAGCATTCTAGTATGCTCTGTTTTTTTGTTAATTCTTTCCAATGTGTCAAGTAATTATATTTTTGTTTTCTCATGATATGGTTGGGTCTAATTGTCCTGTTTGTGAACAGAGCCCCAGGACCAGCTTGCTTAGGAGACTCTTCTCCAGGTTCATCTCTCTGTAGGTGATGGCTTTGTTATGGAAGGTTTGGGAATTGCTTCCTTTTAGGTGGTTGTAGTTGGTTATAGTTGTTTGTGTGCTCTATGGCAGTGGTTCTCAATCCTGGTCCTGGGGACCCAAAGAGGTGCACATTTTTGGTTTTGCCCTAACACTACACACCTGATTCAAATCATCAAAACCTTTTGATGAGTTAATCATTTGAAAGCTGTGTAGTGTTAGGGCAAAACCAAAAATGTGCACCTCTTTGGGTTCCCAGGACCAGGATTTAGAACCACTGCTCTAGGGCAACGGTGTCTAGATGGAATTTGTATTTGTGGTCCTGGCAACTGGACATTTTTTGGAATACCATTATTTTGATTTACAGTCAGGGCCCAGGTCTGCCAAAATCTGTGCAGAAGATTTAGGTGCTGCTGTAGGCCCTCCTTGGTTGGTGACAGAAGCACCAGATCATCAGCAAACAGTAGACATTTGACTTCAGATTCTAGTAGGGTGAGACCGGGTGCTACAGACTGTTCTAGCGCTCTCGCTAATCTGTTTATACATACGTTGAAGAGGGTGGATCTTAAGCTGCATCCCTGTCTCACCCCACAGCCCTGTGGGAAGAAATGTGTGTTTTTTTGCTAATTTTAACCACACACTTGTTGTTTGTGTGCATGGATTTTATAATGTTGTATGTTTTTCCCCCAACACCACTTTCCATCAATTTGTACAGCAGACCCTCATGCCAAATTAAGTTGAAGGCTTTATTTAAATCAACAAAGCATGAGAAGACTTTGCCTTTGTTTTGGTTTGTTTGTTTGCCAATTAGGGTGTGCAGGGTGAATATGTGGTCTGTCGTACGATAATTTGGTAAAAAGCCAATTTGACATTTGCTCAGTACATTGTTTTCACTGAGGAAATGTACGAGTCTGCTGCTAATGATAATGCAGAGAATTTTTCCCAAGGATGCTGTTGACGCATATCCCACGGTAGTTATTGGGGTCAAATTTGTCTCCATTTTTGTAATTCCAAATATTGGGTTAAGATGCCAGATCTAAGGATGATGTTAAAGAGTGTTAGTATAGCCAATTGGAATTTGTTGTCTGTATATTCTATCATTTCATTGAGGATGCCATTAACACCACAGGCCTTTTTGGGTTGGAGGGTTTTTATTTGTCCTGTATTTCATTCATGGCAATTGGAGAATCCAGTGGGTTCTGGTCTTTTAATAGTTGATTCGTATTTGATAATGTATATGTTTTTGCTGTTTGTTCGTTGTTGTAGACCCAAAAAGATTGGAGAAGTGGTTTATCCATACATCTCCATTTTGGATAGATAATTCTTTGTGTTGTTTGTTTAGTGTGTTCCAATTTTCCCAGAAGTGGTTAGAATCTATGGATTCTTCAATTAAATTGAGCTGATTTCTGATGTGCTGTTCCTTCTTTTTCCGTAGTGTATTTCTGTATTGTTTTAGTGACTCACCATAGTAGAGGTGTAGTCTCCGATTTTCTGGGTCTCTATATTTTTGGCTGGACAGGTTTCTCAATTTCTTTCTTAGGTTTTTGCATTCTTCATCAAACCATTTGTCATTGTTGTTCATTGTCTTCGGTTTTCTGTTAGAAATTTTTAGATTTGATAGGGAAGCTGAGAGGTCAAATATACTGTTTAGACTTTCTACTGCCAAGTTTACACCTTCACTATTACAGTGGAACCTTTTGTCCAGGAAGTTGTCTAAAAGGGATTGAATTTGTTGTTGCCTAATTGTTTTTTGGTAGGTTTCCATACTACATTCCTTCCATCTATAGCATTTCTTAATATTACTCAGTTCCTTTGGCTTTAATGCCTCATGATTGAGTATTACACTGTTCAAGTAGACTGTGATTTTGCTGTGATCTGATAGTGGTGTCAGTGGGCTGACTGTGAACACTCTGAGAGACTCTGGGTTGAGGTCAGTGATAAAGTAGTCTACAGTACTACAGCCAATAGATGAGCTATAGGTGTACCTACCATAGGAGTCCCCTCGAAGCCTACCAATGACTATGTACATACCCAGTGTGCGACAGAGCTGCATGAGTTGTGACCCATTTAGTTGGTTATGTTGTCATAGTTGTGCCTAGGGGGGCATATGGGGGAGCGAATGCTGTCACCTCCAGGCAGGTGTTTGTGTGCTGAGGGTGTCAGGTTTTTGTCCAGTTCTGGCATTTAGGTCGCCAGACTAGTACATGTTCCTGGGCCTCGAAATGATTGATTTCCCCCTCTAGGATGGAGAAGCTGTCATCGTTTAAGTATGGGGATTCTAGTGGGGGGGGATATAGGTTGCACACAGGAAGACATGTTTCTCTGTTAAGATCATTTCCTTTTTAATTTCTAGCCAAATGTAAAATGTTCCTGTTTTGACTAATTTAATAGAGTGAGTTAGGTCTGGTCTATACCAAATTAGTATACCCCCTGTCCCTTCCCTGTTTCACACCTGGTAGTTTTGTGAATGGGAATACCAGCTCTCTGTAACCTAGAGGGCAACCAGTGGGTCCGTCTCCTCTATACCATGCTTCTTGTAGGATGACAATGTCTGTATTTCCGATTTCTTTGATGAAGTCCAGGTTCCTGCTCTTTAGGCCAAAGGCAGATGACCTCAGGCCTTAGATATTCCAGGATGAGATAGATGAAGGCTTTGTGTTCCATAAAGTGTCCAATGTTGTTGGTTGTGTGGTTTGGCTTCAGGCAAGTAAGTGTGAGCAGAGCCTGCTGAGCATCTGGTACATTCCATTGGCTTGGGCTAGTGTAAGAGTGGGGGTTGGGCCTGTTTGCCCGCTCACGGCCTGGGCATATGTGTGACTTCCATATTGAGGCCCTATTTGCGGGAGTGGGGGACATGGGGTGGGCAGGAGGGGCATAGGTCTGATCTGAGGGGGCCTAAATGGGGTGTGGGCATGGTTGACTTGGGGGGTGTTGATTGGTTGAGGTGTGGATGTAGGTCCTCTCAGCGTGGGTCCTCTATGTGTAGGTCCAGGGGAGGGTCCCGCAAGTCTGGGAGAGTGTCTCGCTGGTCTGGGTAGGGTGTCTAATGATCTGTTGCTCCTGTGTGAGTGTTGGGGCTGCGTTTGAGAGCGATATCTTTTAGGGTTCGGGCGAAGATGGGCACTGCTGCCTGGTATAGGTGGACCTGGTCGTAAAGTCCAGGGTGGAGTGGTGGGCCAGGAAAACATTTGGTTTTGAGGCAAAGTCAAGGGAAATACTTGGGTTTACCCGCTGTATGGTAGCAGGGTGGAAGTGCTGTGAGTGCTGTGGCCACCCTTTCCTGCTGTGTTCTCAGGTTGTTTGTGCCTGTGTGTATTATTTTGTGGCTAGGTGACCCTAGTTGGTCCTCAGACATAAGGTCTAGGGCACGCTGGGTGTTTGTACACCAGAGTTTAGACACTCTGTGTTTGGGGAAAAACTTTTTTTTCTTATATATATTTCCCGTTTGAGTCCATAAGGAGTACAATCTGTGTCTTGTGTTTGTCCTCAGTGGGTGTGTGTGTGTGTGGGGGGGGGTTCTTAATTTGTCCGTCCCGTTGTGATTTTGACGCTATGGTCAGGGGTGGACTGTTCTGCCATGGTGTCTAGACTTTTGTCAGGAGCTGAGGTGGGCTGTTATCTTTCTCACGGGAGAGCTTCTCCTGCTGAGCTAATTCTTTGAATAGGTGAAAGTCCAGCTGAATCTGTTTGGGGTTGCCCTGTACCAATACTGTTTCAGATTTATAGAGATTTATATTAGCTGACTCTGAGTCCTCATTGTCTAATATCCTGAGTTTCCACCCCTCGTTAACACTCCCCCCTCTTAACAGAGGGGTAGTGTGTTAATATGGTACTGTGCCATGCCAGGGGATGGTCTGTGTGGAAGATTAAGTTGCTTATGTTCCCATTTTTATAACAGTCAGCAAAAAGTGTCTCTTGACTTTCCATAAGGAGCTCCATTTTGTACACTTTTCTTACTTTATCATTTTTTTCATTCAGAGGGTAATGTATTTTATTTACCTCTGAACATTGGGAGACAGCTTCAAAGCTGTCTGCATTTGGTTGGAGTAGCCTGTTTGATTTTCCTGGGCTAAAGGGCTCTGACTCCTCTCACTTGACACGTCAGTGCTAATTGAAGCTGTATCTCCTTGTCCTAGCAGGCTTGGTAGTCCAACTCTTTGTCCTAGCAGGCTTGCTAAGTCCAACTCAGCATTCAGTCCTCATAATGTAAAATATATCATTGTAAGGTATTTTTCTTCTTGGCTTTTGAATATAAAACATAGCTTCAGACTAAACATTACTCACTCAGTTCCAGATTGGATGGTGTTTTCAGTTTGTTTACGAGAGCATTTGGTGTACAGCTTGGGCCTTCCAGGTAATTCCGTGGAGTAAATGTTATGCTGTGGAGGGTATAATGCTGTACATGCCTCTGCCCAAAAAATCCTAGTTTATCTAACTCCAAATCTATATTTTTCCAAGAACATGCTGAAAAATGCAGGAGCTCATCTGCTCATGACCTCTCTCTCTCTGTCTCTTATTAGCTAGTCTCTCTCACTCTCTCAATGATTGATTGTACAATGTAGGCCTAAACACAAATTATTTCAGTTTGTGAGTGTGTGATATGGGGGTTGGAGCCATGTTTATTTAGACAGTATAAAAAAAACTTTTAGAAACAATGGCAACACTGCCATGTTGATCTGAGCCTTGCTGTTGGAAAACCGAGTGTCCCGGCTTTCGTCTACAGTCTGTTGCTTTCGCCTTGCCACTCAAATGCGCACAAAGTCTTCTGTCAAATGGGAATAGGGAGCTCGGCGGAAAATCTGTATTGCTCCATCCAGTATGTGGTGTTTTTTCGTTGTTTCGCCCACCAAGCAAGTTTTTGTGTCGAGGCAAATTAGTGTCAAATGTATGGCTTATTTGCTATGTGAGGTTTACTTGATCGAATAGAAGTTTCGTAATGCATACGTTGTTATGTCTGTACTGATAGAAGTAGGACACTTGACATCCCATTAACTTTGAGAAAAAAAAAACATTTATATAGTCGTTATCTCGAGATGGCTATGTGTAACCGTGTAAATAAATTCTTACATTTCTGCATAAAATGGATATTATGCCACCTCGTGGTGGATTAGTGTGTTTACATTGTCTAATACGCTCAGTGATAAAGGTATGGGATTCTGGGTGATCCACAGCAGATTTATGGTGAATTGCTTTGTGTGAGTTGAAAATTGAATGGTCCCGCGATAGAAATGTATAAAGTTGACATTACATCATAAAATACACCTTTTACATCGTACATGATCAATGTATGTTATTAGTAATTACTGTTGTTGGTTTGGTGTCAAATAAACCACTCTATATGTTATTTGCCAAATCTCAGTTTGCCATGTGGGTTTTACGGCTAACTAAATGTCACTCTTTGAAGTTGGTAGCTAACTCATAAATGCATCTTCTTTTGGAGTGCTCTTTATATCCCATCACTTCTCATCATTCATCCATACAGTGTGTGTCCCACGATTGCAGGTAATTTATGACAAATGTATAAAGTATATGTTTTATAAATTTATGAGCACCAGCTAGCAGCATATTATCCCGGTTTTGTTAGCTTTGGAAAATATGTGGTACATTCTATGTGTAATATATTTATTCCCCACAAGAGTGCAACTTTGAGTAATGTTTCAGGGTCATTTGATATATTTTGAATACTAAAATGGATGATAGTTTATTCTGATGTTGTGAATATAAGATTACACATGGAAACAATATATTTTTATTATAGTAAATTAGGAATCATTAGAAATGGTTAAATCCACCATAGGATCACAATGACTTTGATAGACATTTCGATTGTTATTTTGTTAGTATATTGTACAGCAGATTTATGGAGAATTGCTGTGGGAGTGCTATTTATATCCCGTCGACAACTCATCATCCATCCATACTGTGTGTGTCCCACGATTGAATCTTTGGAAATAAATTAACTATCCATCCATTACGCCTTCCTGTGTTGACTCACTATGACCAGGAAGGTCACATATGCATATTCTTGGCATGAAGCTAGTAGCATAGTGTCTCATTGAATACAGGCAAACAACCTTCATACAATATTTAAAAAAAGATTACAACAATGAGATGTATCCACCAATTCAAAGAAAGGATAGAAGAGCCTCATTGTGGACGAAGACTTACATTGTTAGGGCGGAGAGACATGTGTCTTGTCTGGTATCCATAATATTTTCCTTCGCGCTATCTGATGGTCTTGTCTAGATGGGATAAAGCTTTTGTCAAATTGACGTCAAAAGTATATATTTTGTCTGTGTAATTTAGCTATCCCTAGCCCTTTTCCGAACCTTAACCTTATTCGCTAAAACTGCAACGAAACCCTGTATCCATTTAGACCCTTTCTGACATGAGACAAATGCGGGGTTGACCACTGAGGTATAGGACCAGGTAGACGGGAAAGGTTTTTCGGACACGCCTGGTGCCCTGAATGATGAAGTATGTCACGAAGCGAGACGAACGGATTCGGCTCAGTCGTCCTACTGCCCTTCCCAGCTAGCGAGTTTATGCTTGTGTCAAGAAACTTCAGCGAGAATGTGAAACTTGTCAGCCAAAATTGGGACTTGGGAGTATTCAGAATAATTGGTTGCATTATTATTATTTATTTTTGGTTACTACCAATATTACAAGTTATTTTTAATCGTGTAGGCTGCTATCGTGTAGGCCGCTATCCTACTCGAAATAAAATCAAGTGGGATGGAACAAATTGACCACGTTATAGCTACAGCCATCGATACGTGCTAGCCTTACATCTCACTGAGGTATAATAATAATGGCAAACGCTAGCTAATAGGCATGTCACGGTGACATCAAGATGGTGACCAATACTACAAGTTATTTCTACCTCGCACATCGAGAAGAAAAAAAAACAGCATAAACTAGCTAGCTGAGTAAGGGCTCATCAGGCCGACGGCCGAATCCATTCGTCTCCACATTCTACTCTCAGCTGCGAGACATACATCATCAATTTGGGCACCATGCCACAGACAAGGGGGTTAGTTATAAATATTTTTGAAACGACGTTTCCTTATAGGCTCTCGCTGTGTGGACTCTTGGTGCTTTCATGACAACTGGGAACTCAGATTAAAACGAGGTCAAATCATTACGTCAGTGATCTTCATGCCGGAAAGTTTACGATTTGACATTTGGTCGTTCAAACGATTTTTCCGACTCTGAGCTCGTCCTTTTTCCGAGTTTCCAGAAGTCATTAATGCTCGGAAGTCGGAGATTTCAGAGTTGTCAGTTGTTTTGTCTACCAATGTCGTTTATACTTGCTGAAACCGGCTCTATAGCTCAGTGGCAGAGCACTGGTCTTGTAAACCAGGGGTCGCGAGTTCGATCCTCGCTGGAGCCTAAAATAAAAAAGAATCTCCCTTCTTGCAGAAGATAACCAATAAAATTACTGTGACATTTATCTGATGTATTTTGCACTCACTTTGCGTGTCAATTTAGATGGATGTCGTTTTAGACACGTGTGGACTGAATTGCAAGTGTAAGAATGATACTCAGATTTTTATGATGCTCACATTGTTTATACTCAGCCAAGTGTGAAATGTCTTCTCTGTTCAGCTATGATGTTACTTACTATAGGCTAGTCAAAAGTCTATAAACAATATATCCATTGTTTGAATTGGGTCAATATGCAAGTGTATGGATGAGTATAGCCATCATAATTTTCACATAGTAGTGAAGAGGATTTAGTCAACATTTTAGTTGACTAAAAGCAAGCGAGTGCTTTATTATGGTGCAATAATAACATGTGTATAGCCCTATGTATGTTATGACATGTATATAAGACGGTAATAACGGGTCACAGAGATAGAAATGATAATGTGATCATGATGGAGTTTTGAGTCTTTTGTGAGAGGAGTTCAGAGGAGCTCCAAGGAGACACAAAACTGCACTACTGATAAAAAAAAATGCCTTTTAAAAGCTTTGTTCCAACTTCCAGCTTAATCAATTGAGAGAAGAGAGTATGACTCATGTGAATGTACTGGGTGCTCAAATATAACCTAGGCCTAACTGATGTGTCATAGATACGTGACATGCACTTGTTGCATTGTAAAAATCTGCTCATGCATTTCCCTCTAATAGAGTGTTAAGAGAGGTGAATTATAATGTTCCATGTCTCTGAACTTCTCATTGAGTTAGACCTCCATATCCTCTCATCCACAGTTGGGCGTGCGTGCGTGCGTGTGTGTGTGTGTGTGTGTGTGTGTGTGTGTGTGTGTGTGTGTGTGTGTGTGTGTGTGTGTGTGTGTGTGTGTGTGTGTGTGTGTGTGTGTGTGTGTGTGTGTGTGTGCACGCGCAGAGGTGTGTGTGGGTATCTTTTCTCTGCCCATACATTGCGTTGAAATCTCATCTGCTCCAATGAAGAGGCAAGGAATTCCTTCTTTGGCTCAAAATAGGAGCATTGTTATGATAGCCAGGCGTAGAATGGTGTATGTAGAGCTAACTAATCCCACACTTCACTGCCTAAGAACACCTATCCCTCTCGGTTGCAGAGCAGAGCGGGCATCCCTTAGAAATACAATTACACCCTGATGATGGGGTAATTGTGGGAGTCATTTGTGGGAGTCAACGGATATCAAAGTGAGTTCAAAAGTGAATTCAAAATAGCAATTCACTGTGGAGGAGGAAGCAGTGATGCACATGGACATTGTCAATGTGAAGGTTGAATAGTTCTGTACGTTGCTCAGACTATGTTTATATCTCCTTGTTGAATGCATTATGAAGTGCTGTCTCAATGTGTGGTTGTGGGGAGAAGAGAGGCAGGGGCACAGACAGTGGATGACTATGGATCTGTTGGCTAAACATGAAGTTTCATGGTCATGATTTATTTCGACAGGATATCAGGAGAGTTCTTGCTGTTTGTGATTCTTCAAGTGAATGAAGTTGATCACTTCTAATGTCTTTGCGCACCAGATTAAGAAAGTCATTGTTCCACAAGAGAGGCTCTCTGTTTCATAATAAAACCTGTAGCCTACCTACGACAAGTCATGATTGGTCATGGAAATAGAATTATCACCCTTGCTTAGGATGAACTCTATTTTAATTTGTCAGCCACACACCAGGCAGAACAGTCAATTCAGGTGAAAAAGAAGCGCAGTGTTTTCAGTTCAGATCAATATTAATAAAGGAGAGGAGAGGAGGAATCCTCTCTAGACAATTGAGATGCTCCCGAGTGGCGCAGCAGTCTAAGGCACTGCATCTCAGTGCTAGAGGCATCAATACAGACCTTGGTTCGATTCCAGGCTGTATCACAACCGGCCGTGATTGGGAGTCCCATAGGGCGGCGCAAACCCTAACCAGCGTCGTCCAGGTTAGGGTTTGGCTGGGGTTGGCTGTCATTGTAAATAAGAATTTGTTCTTAACGGACTTGCCGAGTTAAATAAAAGTTAAATAATAAAAAATAAAAAAAATAATAATAAAAAAGATGCAGCCCATGGCTACGTGATGCATTGAGGTATGTCCAACAGAGGACACCTCACTAGACTATTGAGATGCAGCCCATGAGTCAGTGACATAATGAGGTATGTCCAACAGAGGATGCCTATCTAGACTATTGAGATGCAGCCCATGAGTCAGCGATGTATTGAGGTATGTCCAACAGCAGGGGTCACTCTATGTTAGGTTTTGAAGATCCTTCCTTCCTAGTGTCATGCTGAGGGCCTTTGCACTGCCTCACTTACATAGGTTAGTTAAGGCAGTGATTCTCAACAGTACCCTGGGGGGTACTTGGCCTATCCACAGGGGGTACTTGAGAAGACTCATTAGACCATAGGCCTACTGCTAAATTGCACATGAGGAGGTACTTCAGGGGTACTTCAAATGTACTTGGTGGTACAGTAACCAAAAAAGGTTGAGAACCACCGAGTTAAGGAATAGGACGAAGCTGCTCCCAGATCTAAGGTCAATTTCTCAATCACACAATTTCAATCAATCAGAAGCCTTGTCCCAAGGCTCAATTGAGTGAGCTGGCTGGTGGATGAGATTAACCAATGAGTTATTACCATATTTATTCATGTTTTATCAATCTTTTTCAACCTCCCATAGATTGTAGATTTCCCCTCTCTGAAGAACTGTTTGTGTGGTGACGTATCTATGATACGTTATCGGCCATACCCGTCATACAGGCTACTGGGTAGATCAAATGAAATCCCAAATGAACTCAGGCAGTATGTAGGTTATACTTCACCTTGAACTACTACATCTCATTCTCCTCTAAGCCAACTTCACACCTGTACATATTGTTCCCAATAACTTCAGTGGTACTCCACTTTTTTTATTCACAGAGGGGAAAAAAAGAGCAATCATATTCTTGAACTGGTCCTTGGCTCAGTGTAAGTCTGTAAGCACCGGAGGCTGTTCAATGTTGTTATTGTTATGGCTGGCTCACTGCCGTCCCAGTAGTATCACTAGGCTGGCTTCTCTTCTCTAGGCAAGGCTGAGGCTCATCATGTTGCAGGGTATTGTCTTGGCTCGTCTTGTGGTTACGTTAACAGCCGACAGAGAGAGGCGGGGAGAGAGAGGAAGAGATACAGAGAGAAAGAGAGAGAGAGACAGAGCAGATAACACTAAAGACAGAGAGACACAGAGAGAGACCATGTATTAATCCTCCTGGAAAACAGCATCAAAACAAACGTTTCTGGAGTCTGATTCCACAGAGGAATTTGTTGGTCCTTTTTTGGGGGACTTTTTTGAAGGAGGATATTGCTGTCCTCTATTGGGATCATCGTGCTGAAAATTGCTCAAACAATGTATTGGAATCACGCCACTGTATTAAGTTAATGACACTATGTAGGTATGTCAATGTCAACCACAATTGCTTTACCAACTTCTCCAGAACTCATAGAATACATGGAATAGAATACAACTGTATTATCCATTGGTGAGAGAGGCACAGGATCAGCAGCAGTGCAGTGCCCCTGGATGGAGAGCAATTGTGGGGGGTTAAGTGCCTTTCCCAAGAGCACAATGGCAGGAGATGGTACATTGGATCAGAGACCATGTGCGATCATCTACCAACTCTGTCTGTTGGAAATGTGACCACAAGAGAGACCTCACACATACTCAACTACAACATTCTAACAGCATGCAGGTGAAAAAAGGGATGTGAACCATTTTTATAATTTAAAAAAAATGTTAAAACCTGTTTCCTGTCTTTCTGTGTACCTTTGATTGACTGTGTGCGTTGCTATGTTTGGTTGTTAAATGCATGTAAATCATAAATCACTGCTCACAAGAAAGAAAGCATGTGACCGCCTCCGAGGCATACAGATGTTTACAGGTCTCCTACATATTAGCTGGAGTAGATCACCTCTGTATGATAGTCTCCAATGGCGTCAGTTCTAGTAATTGTGTGTGTGTGTGTGTGTGTGTGTGTGTGTGTGTGTGTGTGTGTGTGTGTGTGTGTGTGTGTGTGTGTGTGTGTGTGTGTGTGTGTGTGTGTGTGTGTGTGTGTGTGTGTGTGTGTGTGTGTGTGTGTGTCCATCCCCTGTGTACTACTCTCATATAGGCGGGCCACAGTGTGTGTTGGGGGTTGGGGATTCTGTTGGGGATATAGGGAGTGTAGTGGTGGAGAACTTAGTCCACTATATGCCGGTCCTGGTCCACTGCGGTGCACTTAACATGCTGAGGAAATCTCATATTCCTGTCAGCCTAGCAGAGTTAACAGGAGCGTAACCACCAAGTCCTGGCTCTGGGCCTGGCCAGCCATGACTAAGACTGCATCCATATACTTTCACGTCATCCATCTGCACAGCTTCCTCTCCGATGCCTCACCTACTGTAACGTCGCTTTTACTAGAAGCCTTTTCTATTCCCCCTTATTCTTCGTCCACCCTTTGCTTCACAAGGATTTATCATGCGTGGTATTGTAAGATTGCATTACAGTGTACAGAAATTGCATAGTGAATTGTGTATTCTGAACTCAAGATCCATAAACAAATGTCTAGTTCTGTTATGAACATCTGTGTTTTGGTGAAATATGGAAATGATAGAACCATGCCGTGAGATGATGTGCGTGTCGCGCTCATGTTGAGTTGAGCAAATATATGCAGCTCATTGAAAAACACCTCTTTCTTGCATGATTCAAGATTTCAGATAACATTTTTAGTCAGTCCCAAAAATGTCTCCGATCCTTTTTATGCTCTTTCCTTGAGCATTTTCTTTCTCCTTCTCTGTAGACCTGGGTTCAAATACTATTCAAAATCGTTCAAATACGTTGTGCGTTTGTTTAAGCCTGCCTAAAGTGCCAGATGGGCAAGGATTACACTTGTGGGACTATTCTATTGGTCCATTAAACCAGGCAACCTCAATCAAGCACAGATCAAGTATTTGAAATGATTTCAAAGAGTATTTGAAGCCATGTCTTCTTCTCTGTTCTGTCTTCACATCTGTGGATATTTATCTATTATTCAGAGAACAAACGTGGTCAGCATCTGTCTGGACGCATTCCACAGACAGCTCATCTTTAGTCAACTTAGTTCTAGTTCTAACTGTAAAAAGCTATCTAACACAGATTTCTTTATAGTTAAACGATTCTACCGGCAGCTCAAATACATACAAATCTTCACATACTGCATTTATATGTGTGCAACCTTCACATACCAATTTTGGGTACAGCCGGAAAGGGACTGGCAACTCCTCGGAGCCTGGTTCCTCTCTAGGTTTCTTTCTAGGTTCCTGCTTCTATGGTGTTTTTCCTAGCCACTGTGCTTCTGCCTCTGCATTACTTTCTGTTTAGGGTTTTACGTGAGGTATCTGTAATACACTTTGTGTCAACTGCTGCCATAGAAAGGGCTTTATAAATGAAAGTTGACTGATTGAATTTAGAAACTTGGAACAATATAACTGTAGAACACGCACGCACGCACGCACGCACGCACGCACGCACGCACCATCAACTCCTTATTAACCAGTCCTGCATTTGTGTGAATGAGCAAACCAACACTGGTGTTTCTTCTTTACGCTTTTCCTGCTTTTAATTATACATATTTCAAACCAGTATAGACTCAATTGCCACCCGGACCCATGAGCAACCTAATGTTCCGTTCTAGAAGTATCAGTGTTCCTCTGGTGTTCTCGTTTCTTACAGAGGACAGAGAGGCAGGAAAAAATGCTATGCTATGAATTATGGTGAGGACCTATAGGAATTAAGAGAATCTAAAAATGGTTAAAAAAAAAGAAATAATGTATAGGTACACTAGACAGACAAAAAAGTAGACGTAACAGAAAGTTCAAGACTGTTCCTTCCTTTTGAGAAGGAATGATACGCCTATGGATCTGCACTGCCCTGACCTCTGAATCTCCATTATTTAACCCCCCTGTAAGAGTATACAGAGTTACGGACAGACATGATTATGTACAGATTAGAGAACCGAGAACAACCCAGAAAACAGATGAGATTGTTGTCTAAGTTGCCATCTGTGAGTTATAGAATCAACAATCAATGCGGATGTGATGTGCCTTCCTCACCCCATAGCAAGTGAAACCACATTATCATCCCTGCACTTGATACTTCCTTGTGTCAATAAGAAAGAGAACGAGGTTCCTGTGATTTCTATAGTAATTAATAGGTCATCATGTTTTGGTCTAAGAAGCGTTCGTTCCATTATTAACTCCGGCTTCTCCAAAATCTGGGTTGGACTTTGAAAACAAATTGATGCCATCTGGAGAACACAGTCGACGAAGCAAATTGAGTGTGATTCTGTTGATGCATGGTGTTTCACTACGGTAATATAATAACGTAACCAGTCCGAGCACTCTTCATCCATATGTGATTGAATCAGGGTGCAAAGTTCAACTCTGCTTCTCATCATTTCAGTATAGAGTCAATAGTCACGACGAACGTGGCACAGAACTAACGTTTCATTTTGTTTCCAAAGAGGATCATTGAACTACATAATAAAATGCATTCATGAGCCAATGTTGCTTCGTGTCTTTGCAGCTCAAGTTCAGGATTTGGAGGTGGAGAATAGAACTCACCTCAATGGTCTACTCAGTCATTCTCCAATCCCCCACTTACTGACAAAATCAACAACGACAGACAAAAGCCTCTTTGATCCTGCCTTTTTGTTTGCAGCCAACAGAACATAGAGGAGCTCGCTCCGAGAATAACCAACATGTAAAAAACAAAACATTCTGCCTGTCCTAAAATGTATAACGTTTCAGGCCGTTTGGTCTCCAAGTGAAAGCAGATTGCTCCACACATGCGGAGGCTGGGGTTCAGCCTTGTAAGATCAGTCAGCAGGCCATGCCTGGACGACCCTGGTTAAGGCACAGCAAGTGGAAAAACAAAGACATCAAAACGCAGTCAGCTTCTCCTCTTCTCTGCCTGCCTGAGACCCTGGAAGAGAGAGGGGGCATGCTCCACAGATCAGGTTCTTGTGAAAACGTTCAATTTGGAAGTGATACTACTGAGTAAAACACAGGGCCGTTAAAAGTTCACCGATCTCAACTTTTTTTGGGGGGGGGGGGGGTAGTCAACAGCCTTTTTTGATGAAGACCTTGGGCCAAAACATCAGTAAACTTAAGCACCTCTAGAAAGAAAGATTTGCAGCCAACTTTTCTTATGCTTTACTGTGTTTTGAAATCTAGTAGGTGAGTTGTGGCTTTGTGTATGATGAGGAAGTCAACTACACAGAGAAACTACGCAGATTTCAAAGACAACTGATAGTCTGCAGAAGGACAGAACAAGGACAATTATGAGCCAGACAATCAATGCAAATGTCTTTATATTCCTCATTGTATTTGTCACAACATATTTTCATAGCACAGAAGTACAATAAAATGATAAAACGATACAGACACTTGATGGAGTTGCTGTTGGAGTGGTCATATCATGTGAGGCAGGTCGTTTCCCTTCTGACGTCACCGTGGAATCAGAGTGTCTCAGTCCGAAGTAGGTTTTAAAGATTCCAGAACCTTTCCCGAAATAATTCCAGGAGTTTTCCAGAAATCCCAGTTGAAGAACTCCAGGTTGGATGATTCCCTCGCAGGTTTATGCCCTGCCGATTCCACAAATATTCCAGCCAGGATTTTCTTTACCTGGGTATTTTGGGAAAGTGAATGTTGTGAATTTTGCAACCCTAGTAGTGCACCATGTGGGTTTTAGTAGAGTCATTTCAAAGCTTTAGCAGACTTAAAAAAACGGACAATAAATACTGTACAAGACAATATGGTACACTCTTAGACAAAAGGGTTTCAAAAGGGTTCTTCAACTGTCCCCATAGGACAACCCTTTTTGGCTCCAGGTAAAACACTTTTTTGTTCCAGGTAGAACCATTTTTGGGTTCCATGTAGAACCCTCTGTTGAAAAGGTTTTATAATGGAACCCAAAACCGTTCAACTTGGAACCAAAAGGATTCTACCTGGAACGAACAAGGGTTATTCTAAGAGTTCTCCTAAGGGGACAGCCGAAGAACCCTTTTAGGTTCTAGATAGCACCTTTTTTCTATGAGTATAGTTATACTAGTTTAAGAAATCACAAAATATCAACCATGCTTTTAAACAGAAACTCACATGATAATATACTTTACAAATGAACAATGCAGCATTTCTGGCAAGTTACCCTTTCACAAACATATAAACATTTGATTTTCATACATGCCATCGTTTGTATATATGTATATATATATATATATATATATATATATATATATATATATATATATATATATATATATATACCTTAAATAAAGTGCCTTCCTTTAAAAAACAACAACAACATGTGATTTAAAAATGTAATGCATGTTTGCACACATTAAAAAAAAACTGAATTCCTGAAAGAGGTTTGGAGCATAAATGTTAAGACTTCAAGCCAACAGTTCCCACTCCTACGAAGTCTTTGCAAAAACAATGCAACATATCGCAATGGAATAGAACAGCTATTCAACTTTAATTACATTGACAGAAAAAATGGCTTGCCAAAAACCGCACAGAGCATCATTTCATAACTTTATCTGAATTAATACTGTATTTATCCGCTCTTCATCCATTTACACTGTAGATCCAACTTTTTCGTTTCCGTAACAGGTACCATTCATCTTTAATGTGCGCTCTGAAGTACAGTCCGAAGTGCACTCTGAAGTGCACTGAAGTAGTGGTTCCCAATGCTGCTCCACTGTTGAGGTACGTATGGGCTATAATCTCTAACAATATGAGTCCCCCTGAGAAAACTGTAGAAACATCCATGATTGAAGGTTCTCAAACTGTCATTGTTGAAACAGAGGACGAGAAGTTCAGTCCAGACCAGAAGACTGTCTCCACCTCCAAGCTTCTAAGAAGTTGTTCTGTTGACATGGTATCAAGAATGAGCATGAGGTGCTGGGTGTGGTTGTTCGTGCTTGTAAACTTCTTTCTTTAGACCAAATTCTCTCCTCAGCTTTAGATTATATTTTTTAAGAATAACCTTTCAGCAAATTCATGTTTGTTCAATCATATATCCCCCTCCAGTACCTATTTAACTTCATCTTCTCATAGCAGCATAGTTATGACTTTATTCATGTGTTGGGCATGACACATTCCACAATCCCCTTTTCAAAACAAGACTTACTACAGTATCAAACATCTCGCACAGCAAAATCAAATCAGGAAGTACATTTGGGATGTTTATGTTGCTTTCGTCAGTCACACAGAGCCACGACACCTACAACAAGCCACCAACAGGCTAGACGACAATGTCATGGACAGACGGCGAGAGAGAGAGACAGAGAGCTTGGTACCATGCTGGATGCGAAACACGTCGGCAAGCATTGACAGGACTGCGTTTTTTAGTTGTTGTTCAGTTCAATGAAGTTCAGTTCTGTTCTGTTGGGTCTGGTCACAGGGTGTTTAATGTGCCAAATCCTAACTTGAAATCAACTTGCACCTCAACCTTGCAACCGCCATACCTCCTTATATGCAAAATGCAAAAAGCTATGCAAAACAGTCCTACACGCGCTCCCTTCTCAAGTTAGGATTGGGCCCCACTGTACGGGTGAATTCTGGGTAGTGTAGTTTTGGCTGCTGTGTGTGTTCTCAGTATTCCCGGGCCTCCTCCAGCTCGTTTATGAACACGTCAAGGTGGGGGTTCTCCGGGCAGACCAGGCCGTTGTTGGGCGGCCGCACCGCGTGGAAGCGGCTCCAGTCCCCTTTACACAGGATCCAGGGAAGCACGTCCACCTTGAAGTGGAGCTCCGGGGAGAAATCCGTGCTGATCAGGTTGGGCGTTCCTGCACCCTTACCCCGTGTGATCAGACAGCCACGGTCGTCGTAGCAACAGTGCTGGGCGCCGAGCGTAGCGACATCGCTGGAGAGGGCCGAGCGGATGCAAGTCCTCGCAGAGGGTTTGTAGATGTCCAGGCGTTCTTTAGGGCCACTGGCGTCATGCCAACGGAAGGTCCGGTCGTGTCCCTCGTCGAAAGCGCTGACCACTGTGTAGGCGGCGGCCGAGGGGTAGGCACAGGGGCAGCTGGGTAGTTCTGAAAGGACCTGGTTGAGGTATCTCTGGAGGAAGTCGCTCTTACAGTTCAGCCACTTCTCACAGGTGTCCACATCTAGAGGGAGAGGAGAGAGAGACCATGTTAGATGTAATTACATTAGTAGGTGCATTCTAACTGCCCATGTTTGCTAGTTTGACTAACCTATTTGCTTAACCATTTGCTAAGTGTACATTGATTCGACATACCTGTGCCAAACGGTTCAGTGCCGTTCTCCATCTCGAAGGGGAAAGGTTCAGCCACTGTGTTGACAGCGTCTGCAGAGACAGGAACGGTACCATTTAGTTAGATCACGTCTCTAGCTCACATTCACAGATGATTCAGCTCATCGACTAGTCGACCAACTAACTTAAATTAGCTGAATTGGGTGTGTAAGTGCTGGGCTGGAGCAAAAGCCTGTACATCCTGTGGCTAGGAGTTGGTGACCGGAATCTAGAATAAACGTTGTGTGTGAAGTTCACCTGGACAAGGCTCCATGTCACATTTGGTGGCCTCTGTCAGGGTGCAGCTGTAACCACAGGACCGTGTCCTCTTCCTCTCTCCATGACCACAGGTGACTGAGCACAGAGACCAGGCACTCCACTCCTCCGTCCCCTCCTCTGTACGGGGGGGAAGATAAAACAACAAAACTGAAACTCATTAAGGATTTACATAGTGGTTTCCATGTTGTGGGGTAACTGTAACTCATTAGCCTGGGACCAGACTAATACTTGTCTTTGTTTCACCTTTGGTTTAGCTAGCAAAACTTCTGTCTGGTCACAGTAAGCTAGTATCTCACGCCTTCCATAACGGATGTGTAGGAACCACAACTACACACCCCTAGAATCCCCCTAATGCTCACTCTCTAATCAGAGAGAGTTGAATTCCTCTCCCAGCTGTAGGGTTCCCTAACTAGGTTCCGTAACTGTGTAGAACTCCCATTAAAGGCATTTGGTTTGTTCACCACATACATTTAACAAGCTATCACGGAAAAGGAAAACAACAACTTGAACGGATTGATTAGGAGTGGGCACGAAGGAAAACTCTGCATAGTAAATCGTGCTGCTGGGAAAGAATGCTAGATTAGGTTTAGATGCCTTTCCTGAACCGAAGTATAAACCGGAACCTACTGTAGACTCTTACACAGGAGTAGCGTTTCCCTCTCAAAGACCCCTTAATTAGCAGTTTTTCTAAAATAATATTATCTGGAACAAAAAAATCTATCGACTAAATGTTAATATTTGCTATTATAGCTAAGCCATAACAAGGCCTGTATATAAGTTTTCTATCTCAGGCAACAGTATAATTTTCCTCGGGTCTAACCTTCTCCCAGCCCCATAGTCCTGTAATGTAGACTCTGCCAAATTAGAGACAAGTCTCCGCAATGAGGCTGAAGTTCTCCATCTGCTTCTGAGAGGTTTGAGTCTGGTGTTAATGATACCGAAAACATGTCCGCCCTCGATTACAGACAAGATGAGGTGGGCGCAGAAATGGCAGCTTTGTTGGTGGTGCAGCTTGGGCCTTTGTGGCGCTGCCAGCTCACCATGTGGCCAGAACACAGGAATAGACTCTTCTCAGTACAGGAGCGTTTTAATTACAGAAGGGAAGCCCCAACGTTACATTACGCTAGTCTGGCATACATACTTTATATTCACTAGAATCTTATTTTATATCTGACCACTTAATAGACGTGGTCGCCTTGTTCCTAACCAACATACACCTCATTTAGCAACGTTCAAGCCAGATGCACATGCACATACACATCCTATACTCAGTGAAATTGTTCAACTGTCTATGTTATCGGAATGCACTGTGTTTTGGTTCATTGAGGTTTGAGGTTAAGAGCAATTGCCAGAGTTAACAGTCCGTCTCTTTTGTCTGAAACCAATCCCTTTGTCTGATCTGAAGGGTAGAGGCAAAGGGCACACTGGCTAAAATGAGTGACTTAGAATTAAACAGGGAGCTCCTCTGCCTGGTGCACTATCAACGTAAACATTCATCAAACTACGAAGTTGTAACTCCTCTCTGCCTGTCCTCCGAGGCCAGATTCTCTCATCCCACTGTCTTTTCCATTCCTTTAAAGCTTCCACATCCATACTCTTCCCTTCTCTTTTCATTGGCTCTGCTCTGCGGGGCTGAATAAAGCTATCTGCCTGTGCAACCAGAAGGCATGGTGCTCTTTTCCCACCATGCAGAAGGAGAAAACAGACTGAGGAGAATTAAGAGAAACCAAAAACAATAGAGGAGTAAATGTTCTGCACAGCCCTGAAAGCCCTCGAATTCTTGAACTGTCTCAAAAGGCCTTGCCGCCTAGGGCCCAGGGCAGAGGGCCGAGCCAGGGTCTGGGGGCCTGGGGTCCCGGAGGGGGGATGAAAGACCCAGCCGAATGGCCCCTGTCATCCCCTCTTCCCAATCTGCCCTCTAATTGTTCACAAGCAGTGAGCTGTTTTGTCTGTCAGGGGGAACAGGCTCACGCTGCCATTAGCGAGTGCATCGGGCCCATCTTCAAAAGACAGCAGGCCTCCACAGTGAGCTGCGAGCTGGGACCCAGTGTCCACTTCAAAGGCTTGGGCTCCACAATGGGCCTGACGGTCGAGTGCTCGCAGAGTGGAGAGCTCTCTTGCTCGCATGCTCAGTCAATACTTCGGTCTCTCTATCTCTCTCACTATAATATTGTACAACTTTTCTACATTAACCTCCTATAAATCTCGTTGTTTCTCTTTCTCTCCCACCATTTTATCTCCCACCATTTCAAAACATCCTCAACTTTTGGATGCCATTTTATCAACTAGTCTCAGACAGGCATGTCAAAGACCAGTGGATCAAAGATGAAAGTTTTTCCAATTAGAACGATTTTTGGAAAGACTTTGGTCCAGAACCGTTGCCTGGAAGCCAAAATGATTGCCTAGATTATCAGTTGCTACTGGCATGTAGAGAAATGTTGACTCTACTGTACTCAAAGTGATCCCAAGTTAGGTGTTAACTAAGATGGCTGGTGTGACATCTAGACAGACACTGTGCCACTTAGGAGTTTACACAGGCACCCCAATTCTGTTCTTTTCCCCAATTATTGGCAAAAGATATGATCTGATTGGTCAAAAAAAACTATTATTGGCAAAAGATCAGAATTTGGCTGCCTGTATAAACTCAGTCTTAGCGTAGACAAGAAGCCTCACCATAGTAGCTATGAGTGGCGTCCCAACCCTCATTCCAGCGACTGTCCCAGTCTCCCCCCACTCCACTTGGGAGGGGCTCCTCACTACCATACTCCAACAGGTAATCGTCCTCCTCCTCCTCTTCAGTCTCCTCCAGCCCTGAGCGGCCAGTTCCATCCTCACTGGAGTCAGCATCTGTGTAGCCCCAGAACAGGGGCCAGAACAGCTTCTTACCGCCCAGCCAGTCTACAGTGGAAGGGGAGGAAGGAGGGATCCAGTCCTCGTCCGTTACCAGATCCATCTCCACTTCTATGTTAGGGTCATCCACCACCTCAATGGTCACCTGGGACAGGTTGAGAGGAAAGAGGGTGTTAGTAAATGTTATTACAAAACGCGCAAGCTTGGTATCAAAGGTCTTCGCATGCTAAACTGGCAACCTCTACACACTCTGGTGTATTCGTGCACACAAAGTCTGTACAAAATAAATAAATAAATAAATAAATAACATTTAAAAAAAGACAAGCTCTTTAAATGATATAAAGCAGGTGTATTCCAAAGCCACAATGAAACCAAGATATGACTGAGCAGACTCCTCGGAAATAATCCCAACCTCCAGAAGTACCAGGGAAACTGACCTGCCTAATTTAAAGCTCTGACTTGGCCAGGCAGAAACGAGATATGCATTGAGAACTCAATCAGATGATCCTACTTCCTGAGCATTTGTTATGATTTTAACTCCTCATTAGACTGGTAGGTGACTCATTAGACTGGTAGGTGACTCATTAGACTGGTAGGTGACTCAGACTGGTAGGTGACTCAGACTGGTAGGTGACTCAGACTGGTGGGTGACTCCTCATTAGACTAGTGGGTGACTCCTCATTAGACTAGTGGGTGACTCATTAGACTGCTAGGTGACTCCACATCAGACTGGTGGGTGACTCCTCATTAGACTGGTGGGTGACTCCTCATTAGACTAGTGGGTGACTCATTAGACTGCTAGGTGACTCCACATCAGACTGGTGGGTGACTCCTCATTAGACTGGTGGGTGACTACTCATCAGACTGGTGGGTGACTACTCATTAGACTTGTAGGTGACTCCTCAGACCGGTGGGTGACTCCTCAGACCGGTGGGTGACTCCTCAGACCGGTGGGTGACTCCTCAGACCGGTGGGTGACTCCTCAGACCGGTGGGTGACTCCTCAGACCGGTGGGTGACTCCTCAGACCGGTGGGTGACTCCTCAGACCGGTGGGTGACTCCTCAGACCGGTGGGTGACTCCTCAGACCGGTGAGTGACTCCTCAGACCGATGGGTGACTCCTCATTAGACTGGTAGGTACTCCTCATTAGACTGGTGGGTGACTCCTCATTAGACTGGTGGGTGACTCCTCATTAGACTGGTGGGTGACTCCTCATTAGACTGGTGGGTGACTACTCATTGGACTGGTGGGTGACGACTCATTAGACTGGTGGGTGACGACTCATTAGACTGGTGGGTGACGACTCATTAGACTGGTGGGTGACGACTCATTAGACTGGTGGGTGACGACTCATTAGACTGGTGGGTGACTCCTCATTAGACTCATTAGACTGGTGGGTGACTCTCATTAGACTCATTAGACTGGTGGGTGACTCCTCAGACTCATTAGACTGGTGGGACTGACTCCTCATTAGACTGGTGGGTGACTCCTCATTAGACTGGTGGGTGACTCCTCAGACTGGTAGGTGACTCCTCAGACTGGTAGGTGACTCCTCATTAGACTGGTAGGTGACTCCTCAGACTGGTAGGTGACTCCTCAGACTGGTGGGTGACTACTCATTAGACCGGTGGGGGACTCCTCATTTGACTGGTGGGTGACTCCTCATTAGACTGGTGGGTGACTCCTCATTAGACTGGTGGGTGACTCCTCAGTAGACTGGTAGGTGACTCCTCAGTAGACTGGTAGGTGACTCCTCAGTAGACTGGTAGGTGACTCCTCAGTAGACTGGTAGGTGACTCCTCATTAGACTGGTAGATGACTACTCATTAGACTGGTAGATGACTACTCATTAGACTGGTAGATGACTACTCATTAGACTGGTAGGTAACTCCTCATTAGACTGGTGGGTGACTCCTCATTAGACTGGTGGGTGACTCCTCAGACTGGTAGGTGACTCCTCAGACTGGTAGGTGACTCAGACTGGTAGGTGACTCCTCATTAGACTGGTAGGTGACTCCTCATTAGACTGGTGGGTGACTCCTCGTTAGACTAGTGGGTGACTCCTCGTTAGACTGGTGGGTGACTCCTCGTTAGACTGGTGGGTGACTCCTCGTTAGACTGGTGGGTGACTCCTCAGTTAGACTGGTGGGTGACTCCTCATTAGTTAGACTGGTGGGTGACTCCTCATTAGACTGGTGGGTGACTCCTCATTAGACTGGTGGGTGACTCCTCATTAGACTGGTGGGTGACTCCTCAGTTAGACTGGTGGGTGACTCCTCAGACTGGTAGTGACTCCTCAGGTGGTAGGTGACTCCTCAGACTGGTGACTCCTCAGACTGGTGACTCCTCAGACTGGTAGGTGACTCCTCATTAGACTGGTGGGTGACTCCTCAGACTGACTGGTAGGTGACTCCTCAGGTGACTCCTCAGACTGGTAGGTGACTCCTCAGACTGGTAGGTGACTCCTCAGACTGGTAGGTGACTCCTCAGACTGGTAGGTGACTCCTCAGACTGGTGACTCCTCAGACTGGTAGGTGACTCCTCATTAGACTGGTAGGTGACTCCTCATTAGACTGGTAGGTGACTCCTCATTAGACTGGTGGGTGACTCCTCATTAGACTGGTGGGTGACTCCTCATTAGACTGGTGGGTGACTCCTCACTCCTCATTAGACTGGTGGGTGACTCCTCATTAGACTGGTAGATGACTCCTCATTAGACCGGTGGGTGACTCCTCATTAGACTGGTAGATGACTCCTCATTAGACTGGTAGATGACTCCTCATTAGACTGGTAGATGACTACTCATTAGACTGGTAGATGACTACTCATTAGACTGGTAGATGACTCCTCATTAGACTGGTAGATGACTCCTCATTAGACTGGTAGATGACTACTCATTAGACTGGTAGATGACTCCTCATTAGACTGGTAGGTGACTACTCATTAGACTGGTGGGTGACTACTGCTTATACCTGTAGGTGACTCATTAGACTGGTGGGTGACTCCTCAGACTGGTAGGTGACTACTCATTAGACTGGTGGGTGACTCCTCAGACTGGCAGGTGACTCCTCAGACTGGTAGGTGACTACTCATTAGACTGGTAGTTGACTCCTCATTAGACTGGTAGGTGACTCCTCATTAGACTGGTAGATGACTACTCATTAGACTGGTAGATGACTCCTCATTAGACTGGTAGGTGACTCCTCATTAGACTGGTAGGTGACTCCTCATTAGACTGGTAGGTGACTCCTCATTAGACTGGTAGATGACTCCTCATTAGACTGGTGGGTGACTCCTCATTAGACTGGTGGGTGACTCCTCATTAGACTGGTGGGTGACTCCTCATTAGACTGGTGGGTGACTCCTCATTAGACTGGTAGATGACTACTCATTAGACTGGTGGGTGACTCATTAGACTGGTGGGTGACTCCTCATTAGACTGGTGGGTGACTCCTCATTAGACTGGTGGGTGACTCCTCATTAGACTGGTGGGTGACTCCTCATTAGACTGGTAGATGACTCCTCATTAGACCGGTGGGTGACTCCTCATTAGACTGGTAGATGACTACTCATTAGACTGGTGGGTGACTACTCATTAGACTGGTGGGTGACTACTCATTAGACTGGTAGATGACTACTCATTAGACTGGTGGGTGACTCCTCATTAGACTGGTGGGTGACTACTCATTAGACTGGTAGGTGACTACTCATTAGACCGGTGGGTGACTCCTCATTAGACCGGTGGGTGACTCCTCATTAGACTGGTGGGTGACTCCTCATTAGACTGGTAGATGACTACTCATTAGACTGGTAGCTGACTACTCATTAGACTGGTGGGTGACTACTCATTAGACTGGTGACTACCTCATTAGACTGTGACTACTCATTAGACTGGTGGGTGACTCCTCATTAGACTGGTGGGTGACTCCTCATTAGACCGGTGGGTGACTCCTCATTAGACCGGTGGGTGACTCCTCATTAGACTGGTGGGTGACTCCTCATTAGACTGGTGGGTGACTCCTCATTAGACTGGTGGGTGACTCCTCATTAGACTGGTGGGTGACTACTCATTAGACTGGTGGGTGACTACTCATTAGACTGGTGGGTGACTCCTCATTAGACTGGTGGGTGACTCCTCATTAGACCGGTGGGTGACTCCTCATTAGACTGGTGGGTGACTACTCATTAGACCGGTGGGTGACTCCTCATTAGACTGGTGGGTGACTCCTCATTAGACTGGTAGGTGACTACTCATTAGACTGGTGGGTGACTCCTCATTAGACTGGTAGATGACTACTCATTAGACTGGTGGGTGACTCCTCATTAGACTGGTGGGTGACTACTCATTAGACTGGTGGGTGACTACTCATTAGACTGGTGGGTGACTACTCATTAGACTGGTGGGTGACTCCTCATTAGACTGGTGGGTGACTCCTCATTAGACTGGTGGGTGACTACTCATTAGACTGGTAGATGACTACTCATTAGACTGGTGGGTGACTACTCATTAGACTGGTGGGTGACTCCTCATTAGACTGGTGGGTGACTCCTCATTAGACTGGTGGGTGACTACTCATTAGACTGGTGGGTGACTCCTCATTAGACTGGTGGGTGACTCCTCATTAGACTGGTGGGTGACTACTCATTAGACTGGTAGATGACTACTCATTAGACTGGTGGGTGACTACTCATTAGACTGGTGGGTGACTCCTCATTAGACTGGTGGGTGACTCCTCATTAGACTGGTGGGTGACTCCTCATTAGACTGGTGGGTGACTACTCATTAGACTGGTGGGTGACTACTCATTAGACTGGTGGGTGACTCCTCATTAGACTGGTAGATGACTACTCATTAGACTGGTGGGTGACTCCTCATTAGACTGGTGGGTGACTACTCATTAGACTGGTGGGTGACTACTCATTAGACTGGTGGGTGACTACTCATTAGACTGGTGGGTGACTCCTCATTAGACTGGTGGGTGACTCCTCATTAGACTGGTGGGTGACTACTCATTAGACTGGTAGATGACTACTCATTAGACTGGTGGGTGACTCCTCATTAGACTGGTGGGTGACTCCTCATTAGACCGGTGGGTGACTCCTCATTAGACTGGTAGATGACTACTCATTAGACTGGTGGGTGACTACTCATTAGACTGGTGGGTGACTCCTCATTAGACCGGTGGGTGACTCCTCATTAGACTGGTAGATGACTACTCATTAGACTGGTGGGTGACTGGTGGGTGACTTCATTAGACTGGTGGGTGACTCCTCATTAGACTGGTAGATGACTACTCATTAGACTGGTGGGTGACTACTCATTAGACCGGTGGGTGACTCCTCATTAGACTGGTGGGTGACTCCTCATTAGACTGGTAGATGACTACTCATTAGACCGGTGGGTGACTCCTCATTAGACTGGTGGGTGACTCCTCATTAGACTGGTAGATGACTACTCATTAGACTGGTGGGTGACTACTCATTAGACTGGTGGGTGACTCCTCATTAGACTGGTAGATGACTACTCATTAGACTGGTGGGTGACTCCTCATTAGACTGGTGGGTGACTCCTCATTAGACTGGTGGGTGACTACTCATTAGACTGGTGGGTGACTCCTCATTAGACTGGTGGGTGACTCCTCATTAGACTGGTGGGTGACTCCTCATTAGACTGGTAGATGACTACTCATTAGACTGGTGGGTGACTACTCATTAGACTGGTGGGTGACTCCTCATTAGACTGGTAGATGACTACTCATTAGACCGGTGGGTGACTACTCATTAGACTGGTAGATGACTACTCATTAGACTGGTAGATGACTACTCATTAGACTGGTGGGTGACTACTCATTAGACTGGTGGGTGACTCCTCATTAGACTGGTGGGTGACTCCTCATTAGACTGGTGGGTGACTCCTCATTAGACTGGTGGGTGACTCCTCATTAGACTGGTAGATGACTACTCATTAGACTGGTGGGTGACTACTCATTAGACTGGTGGGTGACTCCTCATTAGACTGGTGGGTGACTCCTCATTAGACTGGTGGGTGACTCCTCATTAGACTGGTGGGTGACTACTCATTAGACTGGTAGATGACTACTCATTAGACTGGTGGGTGACTGGTGGGTGACTCATTAGACCGGTGGGTGACTACTCATTAGACTGGTAGATGACTACTCATTAGACTGGTGGGTGACTACTCATTAGACTGGTGGGTGACTACTCATTAGACCGGTGGGTGACTCCTCATTAGACTGGTGGGTGACTACTCATTAGACTGGTGGGTGACTCCTCATTAGACTGGTAGATGACTACTCATTAGACTGGTGGGTGACTCCTCATTAGACTGGTAGATGACTACTCATTAGACTGGTGGGTGACTACTCATTAGACTGGTAGATGACTACTCATTAGACCGGTGGGTGACTACTCATTAGACTGGTAGATGACTACTCATTAGACCGGTGGGTGACTCCTCATTAGACTGGTAGGTGACTACTCATTAGACTGGTGGGTGACTCCTCATTAGACTGGTGGGTGACTACTCATTAGACTGGTGGGTGACTACTCATTAGACTGGTGGGTGACTACTCATTAGACTGGTGGGTGACTCCTCATTAGACTGGTGGGTGACTACTCATTAGACTGGTGGGTGACTCCTCATTAGACCGGTGGGTGACTCCTCATTAGACCGGTGGGTGACTCCTCATTAGACCGGTGGGTGACTCCTCATTAGACTGGTGGGTGACTACTCATTAGACTGGTGGGTGACTCCTCATTAGACCGGTGGGTGACTCCTCATTAGACTGGTAGATGACTACTCATTAGACTGGTAGATGACTACTCATTAGACTGGTGGGTGACTCCTCATTAGACTGGTGGATGACTCCTCATTAGACTGGTGGGTGACTACTCATTAGACTGGTGGATGACTCCTCATTAGACTGGTGGGTGACTACTCATTAGACTGGTGGGTGACTCCTCATTAGACTGGTAGATGACTACTCATTAGACTGGTGGGTGACTACTCATTAGACCGGTGGGTGACTCCTCATTAGACTGGTGGGTGACTACTCATTAGACTGGTGGGTGACTACTCATTAGACCGGTGGGTGACTCCTCATTAGACTGGTAGGTGACTACTCATTAGACTGGTGGGTGACTCCTCATTAGACTGGTGGGTGACTGGTGGGTGACCTCATTAGACTGGTGGGTGACTCCTCATTAGACTGGTAGGTGACTCCTCATTAGACCGGTGGGTGACTCCTCATTAGACCGGTGGGTGACTCCTCATTAGACTCGGTGGGTGACTCCTCATTAGACTGGTGGGTGACTCCTCATTAGACTGGTGGGTGACTACTCATTAGACTGGTGGGTGACTCCTCATTAGACCGGTGGGTGACTCCTCATTAGACTGGTAGATGACTACTCATTAGACCGGTGGGTGACTACTCATTAGACTGGTGGGTGACTACTCATTAGACTGGTGGGTGACTCCTCATTAGACTGGTGGGTGACTCCTCATTAGACTGGTGGGTGACTCCTCATTAGACTGGTGGGTGACTCCTCATTAGACCGGTGGGTGACTCCTCATTAGACCGGTGGGTGACTACTCATTAGACCGGTGGGTGACTACTCATTAGACTGGTGGGTGACTACTCATTAGACTGGTGGGTGACTACTCATTAGACTGGTGGGTGACTACTCATTAGACTGGTGGGTGACTACTCATTAGACTGGTGGGTGACTACTCATTAGACTGGTGGGTGACTCCTCATTAGACTGGTGGGTGACTCCTCATTAGACTGGTGGGTGACTCCTCATTAGACCGGTGGGTGACTCCTCATTAGACCGGTGGGTGACTACTCATTAGACCGGTGGACTACTGACTGGTGGGTGACTCATTAGACTGGTGGGTGACTACTCATTAGACTGGTGGGTGACTACTCATTAGACTGGTGGGTGACTACTCATTAGACTGGTGGGTGACTCCTCATTAGACTGGTGGGTGACTACTCATTAGACTGGTGGGTGACTACTCATTAGACTGGTGGGTGACTCCTCATTAGACTGGTGGGTGACTACTCATTAGACTGGTGGGTGACTACTCATTAGACTGGTGGGTGACTCCTCATTAGACTGGTGGGTGACTACTCATTAGACTGGTGGGTGACTACTCATTAGACTGGTGGGTGACTACTCATTAGACTGGTGGGTGACTCCTCATTAGACTGGTGGGTGACTACTCATTAGACTGGTGGGTGACTACTCATTAGACCGGTGGGTGACTCCTCATTAGACTGGTGGGTGACTCCTCATTAGACTGGTGGGTGACTCCTCATTAGACTGGTGGGTGACTCCTCATTAGACTGGTGGGTGACTCCTCATTAGACTGGTGGGTGACTACTCATTAGACTGGTGGGTGACTCCTCATTAGACTGGTGGGTGACTCCTCATTAGACTGGTGGGTGACTCCTCATTAGACTGGTAGATGACTACTCATTAGACTGGTGGGTGACTCCTCATTAGACCGGTGGGTGACTCCTCATTAGACCGGTGGGTGACTCATTACATCGGTAGCTGACTACTCATTAGACTGGTAGGTGACTACTCATTAGACTGGTGGGTGACTACTCATTAGACCGGTGGCTGACTACTCATTAGACTGGTAGATGACTACTGTAAGACTCATCCTGTATGTTAAAGCTCCAATTGGCAACCTAATTCTCTATATAGCGCACTACTTTTGAGCCCCAGGGAATAGGGTGCTATTTGGGCCACAGTCTACATAGTAGAGGATGTCAGGACCAGGCAACTGGGGGGCTATAGTGAGGGACTTCCATCCCGAGTAGAGGGCAGAGCCAGCCTGAGGTCATTACATGCAGCTCCAGCTAACCACATCCTGGAATCAACCAGAAGATGTAACCAACTACTGTGAGATTGAGATGAGTTGAATGGAAGGGCATGCTGAAGACATTGAGGCTAATCGCTTGAGAAATCACAGGAAATGGGAGGAATTGAGCAGATTTTCTACTAGAAGTAGATTTATGTGATGTGGAGCTGAGTTGTCCTTCTTCTGACATTTTATGAAATATCCCACTCATCATGCCACAGAGAAAATCAACACCATAGAAATGAATGAAGGTAACCAATCTCTATACTGCCTAACCAAGTGGGCACTCTGCCACACATTAGTATAGGATGAGTTTCCCGCCCTACAATGCAAAGAGATCTCTGTAAAGAAATCTCTGAGAGTGAGAATTTCTTTCAAATATCCAATCAATAATCATCACCACTCACCTGGATGTTGGGGTTCTGAGAGCTGATGTCTGCATTGGCGAGCTCAGGGAAGTTCTTGAGGTCCAGAACGAAGGGTTTAATCTCCTCCTCTGGCTCAGGCTGGGGCAGAACCCCTACGGAGCGATGCTGAGAGTGAGACCACCTCCTCTTGTGGCGGTGCTCCATGTCAGGGGGGAGGAGGCTCTGGACCTGGTTCTGCTGCTCCAGGGCCTCCGGTCCACGATGGACCCCACTGGCGGGCGACTGAGCACGAGCCTGAGTAAAAAGATAGGAGACCTCAATTAAGCATCATGATGAAACACAGTGGACTGGACCATTCTGAAGATTTGGATGAAATGAATAACACACAGTCAGTACATTTGCTACAGGCTGGTTTAAAGCCACATAGGTTAAACTTGCTAGTTTAATTTAGCAGGTTGTTATATGAAAGCTTAAAAACATTGGGGTTTTCATTGTCAACCCCCTATAACATTTCCACCATATTACTATCATGTTTCCACTGTCCATGCTGTTAGACCATTCTGAAAACCATGAGGGCAACAAACCAACCAACAAACCCACCCTAGTCCATCCATTTGTCTTTTTTCCCACAGCAGCCAAAGCCCTGGCATCCAGGCCTTTGACAAAGAGGAGACTGTGCCAGATTCTCTAGTTTTAATGAGAGAGCCTCGGAGTCGTGGGACCCCTGGGACGGTGGGCAGGCTGGCCTTGTGTGTCTCAACCTGCCGTGCCGCCACACAGCTACCCGCTGTACACAGACACAAGTTGTAGGGGTCCTCCTCAGTCAGATTCCAACCATCAGACACCTGTCAATGTCTTTTTCTAAATTGAAGCTCATCAGAGACAAGGATGAAGTTCTCCCCTAATTCTGAGCTAAGATCAGTTTGACGTTTCTCCACTCTTACAGTTAAAGTTCGAATTCAGGGAGGGTGAGCTGATCTAAGGGTAACTTCCACTACTCTAAGCTTTTAATTCAGCCAGCATCTATAAATAAATAGCCCAAACATCTGACGGGGCCTCAGTGTCTGGAGCCGTGCCAGTTTGCGGTCGAAAATGTGGTGCCATTTAAAACAATGAGGGGGAACAAAATCTGGAGCCGTGACAAAACGGTTGAGCAATTGTGGTTATGGGGCCGAAAACAGACCATACTTTTTCAGTGGCTGCAATTGTCCCATAAAAAAAAGTCCATCAGATCAGATCCAACCATGAGAACACATGGCCACCATTTAGAGGTAACCCCTGTCAAACAGCATGAGGACGGGAGAGGAAGATGGGGAGAGAGAAAGGGGAATGAGAAAGAGTAAACAAAGGATTCTGATGAAGAGAGAGAGGCAGAGGGGGATCAGAAAGGCTTCCCCTGGGGTCTAGGCAGGTCCCTCTGAGGCTTAGCATTAAAAGATCTTCAATGCATGGTTTCTACCACTTGTATCATGGTCTGACTAGAGAAGTATTGTCAGAAGTTAGATCTAGTTAAAGGAACTCATATAAGATACTCCTGACACACAAAGATATACACCGACAAGACTTTGAGATTGGAGTCATGAAGGGCCGCATATTTTCACACCTTCCTCATCTTGTCTTTTTTACACATCTGGATTCTGTATTCAGTCTCCTCCTCCTCTCTCTCTTTCTCTCTGCAGAGGGGCTCCCCTGATGATCAAAGGCCTATTGGTTGATGGTATGCGGTCTGTCTTTACGAGCCACTATGGATGTGCAGCAGTGGGAGCCCTGGCCTTTCCGACACACAACAAAGGAATTACCATTAAATTCCTCTTCCGTCATGAAACAAAGCTTAGTGTCCTTTGTAGGGGGTGGCTGGGGGGACACTGGAGCCATTTAGGCCGGCCGGCCTAGTAGTCGGCGGTGACACACATTCAGCGGGGACAGAAGAGGAAAGGAGGGGAGGTGGATGTACAGTACTGTATGGATGATGAAGCAGAGGAGAGGAACACAGGCAGGCGGGCGGGCAGGCAGGCAGGCGGGTGGGCGGGCGGGTGGTGTGGCAGGCAGGCCTGATTTATGTGTCCACAGATATCAAAGGCCTCTGCACTTGGCCATTTTCTAACCATTACAGAAGAACAATAAACTATGGGGTCCTTTGATCGCCTCTTTGAAAATGTGGAAAAGAAAAAAGAAAAAACAAGTGCAAGCGCTTGAAAGAGGGAGAGAGGAAAGGAGGGGAGGGGGGGTGAAACCGAACAGATAAATAAAGCAAACAGGTCTCAATATTTGGGAATGAGGCCACGCACACTTCACACCCCTCCTCTGCCCCCCATGATGAGGGGGAAACCAAAAACAGGAAATTCCACATTAACTCAGTAAAGAGCCAACATAAACAATCAACCAGCCTGACCTCTGACCTTTTTCCAGTGTGAGAGAGAGCTGCTGAGGGTTCCTTTTAACCCACTTGGTTATGTAAGCCCTTGTTATTGTGCCTCTCATTCCTCTACTGTACAAACCAGCCCCTCCTCTATCCGCTTACACTGGCATTTAACAGGTCACCAAGAAAGGTGACATAGGGTCATACTCGCTGGTGCCCAAAACGCGCATTCAGCACCACCAGTCACACTCTTCCTCTCTGTCTCTCACTCCCTCCCTCTCAGTTCCTCTCTCCCTAGCTGTTTGACGTTCAACGGACATGAATCACCATCAGTTATAGGCCATGGGCATCGGGACATCAATAGGGCACCCACTGGAGGAGAGCCAGGGGAGAGAAAGTACAAAGGAACGACATCATAACACAGATCTGGAATCTGTCTGTTTGCACCTTTCTTTCATTCGTACATCTGATTCTGTTCATGGTGACCTTCAAGCCCTCTATACACACACACGTCCACGAGCGGCACAAATACCCCTATTGGATCCGGTTACAGATGTGAGCTAGGTATGTGTGTTCAAAGGGAATACAGCCTTTGAATGTGTTGTAGCTGCTGTGTAATGCTATGCTGCTTAGCTCAGGCTGACCTTCTCTGGATGCTCAGATACCTTACTATACATGGAGAAACACAGAACAACACTTTGCCCCAAGGCCCTAGAGCTTCATTGAAACAAGTTTCCTTTGGTTCATGAACAGGGAATGGGCAATGACAGTCTGCTATGAGTGCACAGCATTGTAAGTCTGTCTGTGATGCCGTGATTATGGTTTGCTATCAAGTAAACCTTTGAATGATGTGAATGATAATGCAGAATGTTTTTGGCAGGAGAGCAGTAGTTATTTTCTGGAAACTAATTAAGTTATCACAATTAATTTGACTTAAATAAATAATTGGCATGATGGCATCAAAATAACTCACTGTAATTTGCACGTAGACATGTGTTTGTAATATGTTCAAATATTGTACTAATTAAGTATTAAATCATTTACATATGCTCAATTCATTTAAATACCATTTGCATCACATTTCACTCGTTACATTTGGAACGCATTGCACGGAATTGCCCAAATCTTTGTAGATGAAAATAATCAAGAAAATACATTTGCTTACCTCCAAAGACACGCCGTTATGCAGTTTGTTGTGCTGTTTGGTGGGAAAGCCCATCACCAATCCAACGAAAAGTACTAAAAAGATCATCAATATTGTCAGACATCTCCCTCCGACTTGAATCATTTTCTCCATTGAAGTGACAACTAACAAGTAATTTGAAGTCCCCAATCTATCCAATTTATCCCTAACTTGTATATTCTTTACGTCGCGAGAGAAACGTTGTTTTCTGTCCTCATCCGAGCTTCTCTTTTCCAGAACTTGTTTCCTTACGAGCAGGTCACCTATTCGACCAGCAGCAACAGCTTTAAAGTCTTCCTCTTGATAGAGATGCGCGCTGATGTCCGATGGCATCCGACGCACAATCCATATCCCTCTGCCGCACTTCGACGCAACTCTGACCACTCAGACTCTCAAAGCGACTGATTTCTCCTTTCACTGTCTGTCTGCCTATATGTTGCGTCTAGGTCAATGTCTAGGTTCTTTAAGCCTCCCCATTTAACCAGACCAACTTGGGCTATAAGTACAAAAGACACACACAACCACGCACTCTCTCAGTGCGCACCGGTGAACGGTTTATTCAACTAGGTTAAAATAGTTGGGTACACTTCCTTATGGATGGGTGAGTGTTTTCTTCCAATACATTGACATCTGGAGTTGAGAATAGCCTGTTTGCGTTATCTCTGACGCGTTAATCCATTATCCAATTGAAGTCAGTCGATTATCTACAACGCAGGTTTGTCCAAATCAATCAGTGTCTGAGTCGCACTGATTCGGATACGCACGTCTTCACACCTTCTACACTGTTGAAGAGAGGAGTGATGCTTAAGAGGGGGTGTCTCGCGGATCTAGTTATCCAAATAGAGAGGGAGAGAGCCCTTTGGAGATGTGACCGGGACACAGAAACGACTGATAATTGGCACGCGCATAATGGAAGAGGAGATAAGTGACTTTGTAGACTGGATTAAATGGATTACCAGGGAGCCAACACCTTCATTAGGCACAGTAGGTGTCACACGTCAAGAAAACATTCCCCCTTAGCAAAGGCGCTGATCATAGGTCTACTTTCACACTACTCTTTATGTAAAAATATGGCGCGTCAATGTAAACTTCACCGCAAGAGGCGTCACTCTCCAGTAACAGATACAGTTTTACATGCCGATATTGGCCCGTTATTCACCTATTTAACTATATGAATATATTTCAGAGATCGGCTTGTGTCCACTCTCTCCCTACCGCTCTTTGCTGCATGTGTACTTTTATATAAACAGGATAAATCATATGCTTTCTTTAAGATAGAAAGTTGGAAGTCATTTAATGCTATTCATTGTGTAAAGTCTTCCCGATAGATGTTACACATTGTATGCATATAGACCTTCTTAGAAGACAAATCTAACCAAGAGCTTGAAACAAACAAAGATAGATTTAATCTCAGCACTGTTTCCAACAGCAAGTCAACACAAACCATAGCTTCAAAAACCCCATCAAGTGGTTTATCTCCAAACATTGAACTTGCCAAGAGTAAAAGCCTACTGATAACATACAGGTGTACATGCATTTACAGAGTAGGTCAGATCACATCTCTCTTTCCATTGCAAGTTCAACGATGTAATGTTACATCAAAGGGCTTTTAAATCGTTTAATTTAAAAAACATTTACTTTGAGTTAGATAATGATTAATCACATATGATTATAGTATTATTGAAATCTAAACAGCCTTCCTGAGATAAATGGTCATGTTACTGGACGTCAGCAATCACATCATGCCTCAATAGAAAGGAGATGGGAACAGGATACAGAGGGTGATCCCAAATAGCACCCTATTCCCTATATAGTGCACCATTTTGACAAGGGCTCTGGTCAAGAGTAGTGCACCATAGGGAATATGGTGCCATTTGGAATGAAGACAGACTACATGGGCCCACCCAGATTTAACTAAACACAACAGAAAAGTAGCAAGTTTAAAATGTTACGTCTGGACAAATTATAGACACTTTAAATCTCAGCGATAGTTTAATAAGGAGTTTGTAGTAGTGGAATGATCACAGTGCTAACCGCAGCTCTCTTCCACATATTTCTACTTCCAATACAAATAAAAATTATGTACACTCACACGCACTACAAACTGGATATGTGACTAAAGACAATATTATACTTGAACTGACCCATAAATTGAGCCATGGAAAGTCAAACATAACATTTAAACAAAACAAACTCAAATTAAAACACAAAATCAGCCAATTCTGGAATGCCATATTAGAGAAGAATCATTGTGGAAGACCGTTGGCGGGAAAAGATGCTTTGTTTAAACCAAGCGTCAGTTAGCCAGCCGTAAAGCCTGTCATTTCAGTGAGGCTACATCATCTGTATATTACCGATGCCTGTCAGTAGTACTAGCACTGTCATTAAGACACACATACTCCATCAAAAGTGTTCCTAAAAAGGTTTCTTTTGCTGTCCCTGTAGAACCATTTTGCTTCCAGGCAGAACTATTTCACCCAACAAAGAACCCTCAAAAGAACCTTTTGGTTAAAGGTTCTGGAACCAAAAAAAAAAAAAAAAAAAAAAGGTTCTACCTGGAACTGAAAAAGGATGATACAGAAATAACCAAAGAACCCTTTAGGTGTCTTTATTTGGAGCTGCCACAGAGACATTATTAGAAACATCTTCCACAAAATAGAGCAGATTGAACAAAATATGACATTTGTAATAAATAAAGGCGTAACACTTCCTGTATGTCTATGTCGTGCATTATATATAGCTCATAAGGCACTATAAATGCACTGTGAAGAAGGTATCAATAGGAAGTTTTACCAAATAAGGACATATCTGTACATCAGAGAAGCATGTCTAGGATGCATCATCTTCATACATACAGATAAACAGGTGGGTCATATTATGGCCAGCGTGTCATAGTTTACTAAGACATCAACACTGGTTATTAAGATAAGCACTTAGAAGATATACAGTTAGAGACTCAAACCACGTGGTTCTTCGGTAACGGTCAGTTTCCCGGACACAGATTAAGCCAAGAATCTCCATTCAAATAGTTTTTTCAGTCCAGGACTAGCCTAAAAATCGGTGTCCGTGATACCAACACTAAGAGAAACACTTCACACGACATGGCTCTTATCAAGCTTATAGAAATATTAAAGACTCTTCAGCGATAGACATGTTAAATACGCTAGAGCGTATAGACATGTTAAATACGCTAGAGCGTATAGACATATTTAAGACATTTGGGCTTAAGTCATTCGAGTGCAGGCATAAACACTAAATATCTAAGGCTGAAGAATGATAGAAAAAAAGCTGTAATATATAATATATATATATAAATGAAATATTCACAACATGGCAGCTCTTCAAAAGGGTTCTTACCCTATTCTTCTAAACTGGTGAAATATGTAGCTTACACACACAGAGAGAGATAGAGCGAGAGAGGATTAGCTCTGATAATAGGTCCAAGACATTTTACCTGTTCATTTACTGTGTAAACAGCAGATAATATCAACACCGGTCAGGGAAAGAACCCCCGTGACAATATTAAAGTCTAACACACCGATCAGAGTGGAAAGTTCAATATATAATAAGCTACACTTGACGGTGTACCTCATTTGATATGAAGCCTATATGTTGCCCTATTAGTCATGAATGCTATATATTATTTATTTCCTTCTTTCTTGCATTATAACTTCTGCTGTTATCCTAGAAATGTAATCCCTAGAACAAAATGTAGATCGCGGTTCTAGGGATTCCATTTCTCTGATTCGTTAACTCCATTGGTACAACCAAACAAATTCTTCCTCCCCATCTTGTTATTATTATTGCATTAGAAGCCCCCATAATGCAGTTGGAACACGGAAATAAGATTCAACATTTAGGTCCAACACAAAAAAAATAATAATTCACAATAAGTTAAGATACATTAAGACAACGATAGGGGCTTACACACTTCGAAACGAACATTAAGACAACGATAGGGGCTTACACACTTCGAAACGAACATTAAGACAACGATAGGGGCTTACACACTTCGAAACGAACATTAAGACAACGATAGGGGCTTACACACTTCGAAACGAACATTAAGACAACGATAGGGGCTTACACACTTCGAAACGAACATTAAGACAACGATAGGGGCTTACACACTTCGAAACGAACATTAAGACAACGATAGGGGCTTACACACTTCGAAACGAACATTAAGACAACGATAGGGGCTTACACACTTCGAAACGAACATTAAGACAACGATAGGGGCTTACACACTTCGAAACGAACATTAAGACAACGATAGGAGCTTACACACTTCGAAACGAACATTAAGACAACGATAGGGGCTTACACACTTCGAAACGAACATTAAGACAACGATAGGGGCTTACACACTTCGAAACGAACATTAAGACAACGATAGGGGCTTACACACTTCGAAACGAACATTAAGACAACGATAGGGGCTTACACACTTCGAAACGAACATTAAGACAACGATAGGGGCTTACACACACGATAGGACCTTGGTGACTTTCTTTTATCCCTACCCCACTGTAGTGTAGTGTAGAGATACTCAAATCCCCTAAGTTCCACTTCTACATTTTCATTCTTTAGTCAGGGACTGATTTAGAGCCGGTGCACCAGGTAAGTGCAAAAACAAACAAAGGTGCAAGTATGCCTGGTGTAGCTGGTTCAGTTAGTTATATGACAAGAAGGCTTGACGTGGCTGGGCTCCAGGAGCAGACTCTCCGCAGAGGACCATGGACCCAGGGAGGAGGGGAAATCATGATGTTTGGAGTACTTCAGCTGCAACACATCCCCAACCTCACTGATGGCCTCCAATGCCTGGGGGAGAAAGGAGAGATAACAACAGGAGACCTTATGTTTACTACACATGGAGTCAGAAGTGGGATTCTATACTGAGGAAAGAGGGGTGAGTCGAGTAGCTCACAACAGCAGCATATTGTGAGTAGTATTAAGAACCACGAGTAATTCCTGCTGATCATAGAGACAATGGGGAGAGGTGTGCTTCTTACACCATTGTGAGGGTTGCTGAACCATGACATTCACCTGACTAAATTGTTAGTGAAGAAAAATGGAGTCTACTTGCGTGAAACTAAAACACAACTGAGCACAAAAAAAAAAAAAATAAATTGGCCTACACCACTTTCCACAAGAGACTTTCTGTGTTGCGATACCATCGGTCCGCAACCCACCTGGAAACAATTTACCTTCCTTGATTTTCTCTTTTTTACAACACCTTCTCTGAACTTTGAGTAAAGAGGGAGAAAAGATTTCCAAAGAAGAAAAAATGTGGCTTCATGCATTTGAACAAAGTGAAGCTGATGTGCTTTAAAAATGGAGCATTAAAAACAGTGTTGACATGATCTTCCAAAAGATAAATGACTGTCCTTGGACAGACAACGCACATGCCCAAAGAAAACTACATCTGAGCTTGCTGCTCCACCATAGTTATGGCACTGTGCGGTCTTTCCTTCAAAGACTCCCACACCAGAGTTCAAATAGTATTTGTGTTCTTCCAAATACTTTGAACACATAATTGAGCCTCCCTGGGATTGCCAGATGGGTGGGGTTAGCACTTATGGGATGATTTTGTTGGTTCTGTTGCGCCAGGCGAGCTCAGCTTAAGTATTTGAAGAAAACAAACACTTGCTGAACCCAGGTGTTCTCTCACACCCCCGCCCCTCTCATAAAGCATGTATTGAAATGCCTTTCCTGTCTGTCCTCCATGCCTGCAGCACATCAGCCCTGACAGTCAGAAGCCAGGCATGACTGACTCACTGCTGGGAGACAGTCAGTCAGTCACTGTAACTACTTTGAGGAGACGAAGAGATGTGGAGGAATTCCATCAGCTATCAAAGGATGATGGTGATGTCTCAAGGGAAAAATAAAGTCTTCACCATACATTCTAACAATGCACCTACTATTGTGACTAACCATAACCCTTCACATCAATTGGACTGGACCCGATTCTAGGACCACATAGAAACTTTGGGTACATCTCAATACATAAATGTTGTCTCCTCACTTTAGTATCCTTCCTCCTCCTTTCATCCTATACGAAGATAAAAGAGTTGAATAGAATATAAATAATTCGGAACACAAATCCTATTGAGTGAGACAGACTGACAAAACGAGGCTACACTTTTGAAAAAGTACCAGCGAGAGCCAGATAGAGATGGCTCCATGGAGAGAGGGAGGAGTCCTTTGACTACTCTGTACTGTGATTAGTTGACTCACTGTGTCAAGCATGTCTGGTGCATGTGTGTGTGCGTCTCTGATCGGTGACTCACCGTGTCCAGCATGTCCCTGGTGTGTGCGGCAGACACACAGAACCTGGCCCTGGACTCTATGATGGGTGTGGCAGGGAAGCCAACCACCACCGTCCCAATGTTCCTCTTCAGCATCTCCCTGCCAAACGCCCTGAGAGCGAACCAATCAGAGATCAGGATTATGGACCACGTGACCAATGTGTTAACAATCTGCTTATTCTATGGCTGGCTGGCTGACTGAGCAATGTCATGTTGATCGTGTGAGAGAAAAGTGAATACAACAAACAGTCTGATCGTGTTCACTGTGGTTATTTACTCAACAACTGGTGTTAGTTGACCAAGATGTGTGACTTGGCTGACTGATCAAACCTACTCCATCTTAGCTGAGGTTTGTGTTTTTGTAAACATCACGAACTAGCGGTTACCAGACCTACCCTATTTTGGCGGGCATGTAGAGCATCATGGGTACGACAGGAGAGTCATTGTTTCCGTAGATGATGAATCCCATCTCTCTGAGTTTCCTTCGGAAGTAGGTGGTATTTTCTGACAACTGCTTTAGACGCTCCGCCCCTGAAACCATTAACAACCAATTAAACCATTAGCTAATTCATCTATTAACCTGTTAAACCATTAGCTAATTCATCTATTAACCTGTTAAACCATTAGCTAATTAATCTATTAACCTGTTAAACCATTAGCTAATTCATCTATTAACCTGTTAAACCATTAGCTAATTCATCTATTAACCTGTTAAACCATTAGCTAATTCATCTATTAACCTGTTAAACCATTAGCTAATTCATCTATTAACCTGTTAAACCATTAGCTAATTCATCTATTAACCTGTTAAACCATTAGCCAATTCATCTATTAACCTGTTAAACCATTAGCTAATTCATCTATTAACCTGTTAAACCATTAGCTAATTCATCTATTAACCTGTTAAACCATTAGCTAATTCATCTATTAACCTGTTAAACCATTAGCTAATTAATCTATTAACCTGTTAAACCATTAGCTAATTAATCTATTAACCTGTTAAACCATTAGCTAATTAATCTATTAACCTGTTAAACCATTAGCTAATTAATCTATTAACCTGTTAAACCATTAGCTAATTCATCTATTAACCTGTTAAACCATTAGCTAATTCATCTATTAACCTGTTAAACCATTAGCCAATTCATCTATTAACCTGTTAAACCATCAGCCAATTCATCTATTAACCTGTTAAACCATCAGCCAATTCATCTATTAACCTGTTAAACCATTAGCTAATTAATCTATTAACCTGTTAAACTATTAGCTAATTCATCTATTAACCTGTTAAACCATTAGCTAATTCATCTATTAACCTGTTAAACCATTAGCTAATTCATCTATTAACCTGTTAAACCATTAGTGATTACAACCATGAACAGATAAACCACAACCATTGAAAGGACTGTGGCATTTACACACCACTTCAGGCCTAACTTCCTTGTTGACTGAAAGGAAGGGATACAGCTAGGTGCTCAGACTCAGAAAAACAGCATCTGCCATTTCATTTTGAAACACAGAGCTGAAAACGTAAAGCATTCCAGGCTTAAGTCTGACATTAAATTAATTTCACTCAGACAGTCATTTCCCCTGGGCCCTAGCTTTGGAATTCAAAGCCATTCTGAGAGAATGATAAACGTATAGGCTGAAAGAAAAAAAAGAGAGTGGTGCTTTCAGGAGAAGGAATTGCGTTACACTTGTTTGAAATTCCTTTCATATCGAGGGGCTCCCTGGTAGGAATGTCCTGTCTGTCTCCGGTCACATCCACATATTTGATTTGAGCTTCAAACCAGAGAAAGTAATTCTGGTTGTGTTAGGGAGGTGGTTCCCTGAACCACACTCGATTTGATGAGCAACCTTGCCGGAGACACTCAAGACTTATTAAGTCTCCAAGCGTCGAACCCCAGTCAGTCATTCTGGCACATGACACACCGGCCAAAACGTTAGCAGCCTTGATGCCACTACTGGTTATGCAGCTATTGGCAGTGACTACGCTTCAAAGGCATGAATCTCAAACCCACATGGAGCTGGGAACCATCGAACTGTCAATGTTACTCTTTCCTGAGAAAACTGTCAAGTGATTCAGACAAGGCCGTGAGATCAGCCATTTCCATCCATCTGCTTGTCAGAGAATGGTATGGAGCATTGTGATGGTTTGAACATATCTGCTAGATCAGGCTCATATTCATTGAGGACCAAACAGAAGTAAGTGGACTGAAGCTGAGGCCCGACTTGGACTTGATCCAATAAGAATGGTTCATTTTCCGTTGTAAAACGTTTCCCATTGCATGCCCTAATGAATACAACCTTGCTGTTCTGTGACCCACCTGGGAGGGACCTATCCACTGATACCGGGCGAGATATATATGTTTTCATCCCCCAATGGGTAATGTTGGTCTATAGAGTAATCTGATCCTAGATCTGTGGTTAAACGCAACTTCTACCTTGGTGGGAGACGGGAGGAACCTCCCTGTTAGAGTAACAACCCTGGAGTGACCCGGACCCCCGCTGGGCTGTGTGTGCGTTTGTTTGAATCTGTTTTACCACAGCTTGTTCTCTGAAGCCCTGAAGGTCAGGGGAGACACCTAGAACTCTAACCCCCCCAGCGGCAGGCCGCTTTGTACCCAGCTAGAAGGTGCAAAGACAAACACTCCAACACACAGACATCTGAAACCTATAAAAACTCTATGTGGGGAAAGTCCATGCTACCACTTCACAGGCTTCAATCACCCAGAGCCCTCTGAGGGATGCAGGGGACTGTCTGGAGGTTTTAACCCAGCCTGGTGCTACTAAGAGGGGGATGTGCTCTGCTGTGCGTGTAGGAGTGACTATCAACACAGTTGATCTCCTTAACTCCACTCCTTTAAACATGCATTGCCTTTAGTTTTTGAGTGATAGTTGGTGGTCGTAGCCCTTTACACTCGTACCTGTATACATACGGGTTGAAAATGGCAGATTTGGACACTGATAAGCGCCTAAATTGGAATGCAGTGGCTTCACAGTAACATGCTATACATGACGTCAGACCTCAGGCTCCACAGCGCTTGAGCACCGCGCGTGACAAGAAGTAGCCCAAATCCCTCCCGCTAATTGGGCAACTTTTGCTAATGTTTTGTTGTCTGAGCCAGGGAAATTCTGTACATTGAGGACTCGATGTGCAGTATTTTGAAAGATGACATGTTGAGGATTATAATAAATACTGCTTTGACGTCATACAAGCAAGCCAAAGACCCATGAGTCCAAAAGTGCACTTCACATTTCCATATCACAAAACACATGTCATATACCGTGTCAACGTTTACGATCACCACGTTTACATGTCCTGTTACAAGACAACATGGCGTTATACACTGGGTTGTTTTGACAGTTGTCCTGAACAGAGTGAATCTGTTTATTGTATTGTGAAAAAAATTGTTGCAGCGGAAACAGGCATCTGAATGCACTCAAGACTCCATTCTATACGCACCAACATTAAACTGAACAAAATTATAAAACGCAACATGTAAAGTGTCGTTTCATGAGCTGAAATAAAAGATCCCAGAAATGTTTCATACGCACAAAAAAGCTCATTTCAAATTGAGCACAATTTGTTTACATCCCTGATCATTACACAGGTGCACCTTGTGCTGGCGACAATAGGCCTCTAAAATGTGGAATTTTGTCACACAATACAATACCACAGATGTCTCAAGTTGAGGGAGCGTGCAACTGGCACGCGGACTGCAGGAATATCCACCAGAGCTGTTGCCAGATAATTGATTGTTCATTTCTCTACTGTAAGTCTCAACCGCAGACCACGTGTAACCATGCCAGCCGAGGACCTCCCCAGTGGGTAGGCCTGGCTTCCAAGTGGGTGGGCCTATGTCCTCCAAGGCCCACCCATGGCTGTGCCCTTGTCCAGTCATGTGAAATCTATAGATTAGGTCCTAATGAATTCATTTCAATTGACTGATTTCCTTATATGAACTGTAACTCAGTAAAATCTTTGAAATAGTTGCATGTTGCATTTATATTTTTGTTCAGTTTACAAATTGGTACTCTGAATTGCCTAGTGAAAGCCTAACACTAAGATTGTATTTGAAAACGTAGCTTGTCATGTTGGCAATAGAACAAACGTTCAAATTATGCCCACCCTGACCCAGACTGCGATTTATAATGGACAGTTTTTGGATTGCGTAAACAACGGTAATTGTGTTAAGGCGGGGATGCAGGGCTGTGTTCCAAACAAAACAACTACAAGTGTTCTTGATCTACTTCCTTAACGACAGAGCGAGGAGAGCTAAAAAATTAAAGTAAAAAAATTACCTTATAGTTAAACTTCTTTGAGTCATAAAAGTGTATTGGAATGACTTAGGTACTGTGCACACTTTGGAGAGGTGGGTGGCCACTTGGAGACACCAGTTAGACCTCTCACTCAAACCCTTGTTTACCTTGTGTGACACCTACCCCAAAATTCTCCAAGAATATTCTTTTACTGAACGCATCTTCAGTATTTTCAGATTTCGTTATCAAATGAGGCAAAAAGTGCAGTAAATGTAAAATGTGCATCAAATCAATAGTGTAATGTTTGGATTCAGTCTTGTGACTGGTGGGTCCTCACCTTTAGTCTAATCATTTTCCAAAGAGTTCCCTTTTAATTGCTACCATGTAATCTTATTAAAATCTGTTCCTGTACACACACACCCCAGGGCAAAAAAAATAAATAAATCATAGAATGTTTGGGAATGATGCAGTCAGGAACTTGTGAAAATAGCTATAGCAATATGGAGTGGGAAAGCGGCGTTGCGTTTGGACAATTAATAGACACTGCAGTAAATTAAACCAAATGAAAAAATCTATCTTGTCCAGGACCAGCACGTCATAACCAATCAGAGCTACAGTAGGCCTATATGCAAATAATCAGTTTGCCTGACATTTTACAGGCAGCAGCAAGAGCACGACTTTAAATCATTAGAAAGCAATCGCCAAAATACACCCGAATGGATTTCTGAAAATATGAAAATACCAATACAGTCCTCTTACATTAGGGAACTTCACAATCCTATGGATCAAACAACAATGAACAGGTCGGCACTCTCTCCCACAGTTGCCTATGCACACAAACAACAACAACATCAACAACTAATGCCTGCCTGAGTGAGATGAGCTAAAAATCTGCTGTTGTTGAACAGGGAAATGGATTCTTTCAACGTCAGCCACTTTACTTTTAGTCACCAATAAGGCTGTGTGTGTGTCGGGGGAGTCCAAACAGGAATAGTGCCATGGCAACTATATGTGCCATAGTAGAATGATTATTATCCAGACTCTCCTTTGTTTACCTTTCTCTGTTCGCCACTTAGAATTGTATTATACAGCCTTCATCGCTTGGCTGTAGGTGAGTAATTGCCACTCCTTGAGTCAAAGTACAGATCAGACCAGTTCAAAGCTGGTGAGGAAAATCTATACAAACCCTACATGACATTAAGCTCCCACCTCTGAGCTGTCATCTGTTGGAGAGGGCAATGACTTCGCGTGACAAGATTAACCAAGCAGCAGGGTTTAGGTCAACTCAACAGTGGGCAAAACAGCTCCTAAGCTTTCCAGGTCTTTACTGCCATCGTGTGGCTACTGATGGTAATGACACTGTGGTGTCAGTTACTGCCTAATGCAAACAAAATACTTTTTGTACTGTATAGCAGTCATCAACCCTTTGGCTTAGATTCAACACATCAAACAATTGATGATTGAATCATGTTTTTCAGTGCCAGGCAAGAACACGAGCCTATAATACAAATAAAAGTTGTCACACCCGTGGTATACCATGGCCGTCAGCCAATCAGCATCCAATGCTCGAACTACCCAGTTTATAACACCCTGTAGCTCCCCAGGACCAGAGATGAAAATAACTACCTAAACAGACACTAAACTAGTTTTCAATCAACAACACAGTGTGGTACCAGCTGAAGTGGAGGCTTGCTGTGTAAACTCACCCAGACTGGTGTTGTCCTCTCCCATGATGATCTTCATAGAGGTGATGATCTGTTGTGACACGGGAGGGGACATGGCCGTGGCATAGATTGAACTGTGGGAGTGGGACCGCAGGTAGTCTATCAACTCCTATGGGGGAGAGAGATACAATAAAACACCATTGTCAATATAAATGGGGTTCATAGTTACAATTAATACTACATAAAGGTTGAACTTCAGATCGTGAAAGTCTCCTATTGATGTGAACACATGATATATGTGACAATCTGAGTTAGGATCTCAAGACAGGATTTAGCCCTTAGATAATTTCCCACATCATGGGGCAATGATAAAACCAGTTTGTCTTGTTGATGACTAAACCTCCACACCTAAACTGTCCTAGTAAACTGTATCAGAAACCACCCCGAAAAAATCTTGAATCTTATCATTATAAATATGATCTCCCATGTCAGTGCCTGTTATCCACACACACACACACACACACACACACACACACACACACACACACACACACACACACACACACACACACACACACACACACACACAGCTTTGTTATAATGGAATGTTTTAGAACATTTACTGCCCTGAACATAGCTTTGGGAACCTTGGTACCCTGCCAAGAACATTTCTCCTAACCCGTGACCCTTTGGAAAGAGTCACAGGCTGCCCTACTTCCTAGTCTCGTATTCACTACGTTACCAGAATTGGCAGGTGTGAAGACAGCAGGAAATCAAGGTTGCTTTAGAGCAGACAACAAACTCACCCTCTTCCCTCCGATGTATCCTCCAGCAGCACCAAAGCTCTTCGTGAATGTTCCCATCATGATGTCAACGTCTTTGGGGTCCAGACCAAAGTAGTCCACCACCCCTCCACCTCGTGGTCCGAGAGCTCCGATGCTATGGGCCTCATCCAGGTACAGATAGGCCTTATAATGCTTCTTCAGGGCTATCACCTCAGGCAGACGTACTATAGAGCCCTCCATACTGGGGAGGAGAGGAGAATGGTGAGAGGTGGAGGGAGGAGAGAGAGAGAGACACATACACATTCAAGACTGACACATGCACACTAAAACGATGGGTCAGTTAACTGTACTTTTCACCTTATGTTACTTCACCTAGAAATATAGATGATTAGTTCACCCTAGGTATAATCTCTGCCCACTGAGTGTACGCTACATTGTTTAGTTTATTAGGTATACCCATCTAGTACTGGGTCAGACCCCCCTTTGACTCCAGAACAGCCTGAATTATGTTCCTAATGTGTGGCAGGATGTTTATTCCCCACACCGTTATACCACCGCTACGAGGCTGTACCATTGACCTCAGGCAGGATGGGGCCATAGACTCATGCTGCTTTACGCCAAATCCTGACTGCCATCAGCATGACGCAACAGGAACGGGAATTTGTCGGACCAGGCAATGTTTTTCCACTCCTCAATTATCCAGTGTTGGTGATTGCGTGCCCACTGGAGCCCCGCTTCTTGTTTTTAGCTGATAGGAGTGAAACCTGGTGTGGTCATCTGCTGCAATAGTCCATCCGTGACAAGGATCGACGAGGTCTGCATTCCGAGATGTTGTTCTGTACACCACTGTTGTACTGTCCCGTTATTTGTCTGTTTGTTCTGTTCCAACGAACAGTAACTGAATGCCTCCATGCCTGTTTGCCTGCTTTATATACCAAGCCTCGGCCACAATGACTCCTTCTGTAGGAACGGCGTGGTGTACCAAATAAATTAGCCACCGAGTGTATCTTATTTGCAGCTCCTTGATCTTTGTTTGCAGTGGGAAGACAATGACTGTTTATCTTAAGTTCCCTAAGGGTGTGTCAGCCCATTTTAACTACACATTAGTGAATTATATTGATTAGGGAGAGGCAGCTTTACTTACAACCATATTGATCATTATGGATTCGTTGACTTTTTACAGTAAGTACCTTACGAAGAACTCAAGCCAGACACTTATGTTTTATGTCCACTTCTATGCGAAGTCTGAATGCACCGCAGTAGGATTCACTCTACATCAATCCATTCAGGGTGCTAGAAAGAGCGTATCCGCATAAAATCGGTTTGATTAATTTAATCTGGATTTCATTATTATTATTCTTTTTTAAATAACATGCCTCCACAGAATCCATATTGCCCTACATATGAGAGTTCAAAGGGTTAGAATCTGTTAGTCTTTCTAAAAAAATAAAATAAAAAAAAGGTAGACTACCTGTAGATTCCCTCGACCAGAATTAGCATCTTCTTCCAGGGCCTGTGTGTTCTGGGCTGGCCGTGAACAATGGCATCTCTCAACAGCTTCTCTAGACTCACCATATCTGGGAGCGGAGACCGACAGAACGGTGTTAGAGAAGACTAGGACCTAGACAGGGTGTGAATAATGCAGCCGGAATACCTGAAAGTTTATTTTTTGACGTTCAACAACGCTACATTGTATCCGTGATAACACAGACTGACACCCAGTCTCAGAGGAGTCTAAAAACAAAAACCTTGGCATGAACAAGGAGCAGACTATTGGTTATGCTTCTGTTACGTGACACACCGAACTGATTACAAAGGGAGGAACAGTAGATTATGTAACGGTAAACGTCTCCGACGGACACACCCACTACCGGTGCCAGGTAAAAACACACCAAAAACACAGAGCCTTTGTGGAATTCTGATTGTCTAGTTTCCCCCCAGTGTGTAGTGGCCTTGGGGGTAGTTGAGTGGAACTAGTTTTAAAGTGTACTCACTGTTGTGTTTGAAGACGCGGATGGTGGCGCCAGAGAGCCGCGCCCCCAGCGCCAGAGAGGCGTGGTTCAACTCATCACTCAGAATCAAACAGCCCTGGAAATAGCAAATCAATTTACAGACAGTATTTTCATACAACATATTCAAACTTGCCCCTTACAGAGCGATGGAGGACATTCAATGGCGTAGACTCCTTATAGGAGCCATTGTCTTAAATCAAGTAACTCATACAATATATTACATCAAACAGCCCTAGAATGTAAATACAGTTGATTAATATTAAGTCATAGCAATACAATATACTGAAGAACTAATACGGTATACAGGACAGCTTCCCTGAAGGGGAAGGCTTTACAGACAGTCTCACAGTCAGTGACACCTCGGCCATCACATGACACCACACACCGTTGCATAGTTACCGGAGGGCACGTTACACAATTTAATCATCTAGTGAATGAATGATTGAGCAGAACGAGCTCATTATTCAATGACACAACTTACAAGAAGAAGCGAGGAAAGGAGGAAAAACGAGAGAGAGAAACCGACTGGGTTTAAGAATTCTGGACCTTTACCTCCTCTCTAACCAGTGGTTCCGATGTCCGTTAGGACAGGAAATGTGTGTTCTTACTCTCACGAGGACGACCACGTGTGTGTAAGAGAGGGTACAACACATTCTATTTACACGCTCAAATGCCCATGTGGGCTTGTTCACATTGGTCAGACAAAACGCGCACTCGAAGAGTAGCTGAACACAAAACAGCTATCCGCACCAAAAATATGGACTGCGCGATCGCGCGGCACTACATCCCTGGATGGTAGACCAGATGCTGCTGGAAATGGTGTTGGAGGGCCAGTAGGAGTCACTTTTTTCCTCTGGTCCAAAAATAAATAATAATATCCCAATGCCCCAGGGCAGTGATTGGGGACATTGCCTTATGTAGGTTGTGGTCTTTTAGATGGGACGTTAAACAGGTGTCCTGACTCTCTGCAGTCACTAAAAATCCCATGACACTTATCATAAGAATAGGGGTGTTAACACCGGGGTCCTGGCTAAATTCCCAAACTGGCCCTCATACCATCACGGCCACCTAACCATCCCCAGCTTCCCTCCAAATTGGCTCATTCATCCCCCCCTCCTCTCCCCTGTAACTATTCCCCAAGTCGTTGCTATAAAATGTGTTCTCAGTCAACTTATCCAGTAAAATAAAACAATTACCAATACATTTGTGAATGCCAATCACGGTGCAGTCTCAACCCTGAAATTCTGGGTAATTGAGAAGGTTTCGCTTTCCTCCAGAGGAGGCAATATTGTGAGGCAATTGTTACAGCGAGCAGCACTTTGGATCGACTGCTTAGATTGCGTCGAGCCAAAGGGTCTGAATGAACAGCTCTCCCTCATCTTTTTTTGTGAAGACGTTTTCTTTGTTTATTTCTCCGTCTTTTGTTACTCAAGCGGAATGCATGTGTAGGAATCCTGAATCAATCATATTGTTTGAATAACTTGTGTAGTTGCTGTTACTACTGACATGTTGGATTGACATGACGAGCGGGACATTCCCCTGCGAGGTGATACAGGTGCCTCCCAATATCCTTTTCCCACTCAAAGCTCTGGTGAAGGTGATTCATGGCAAAACGTAAGCCCATTGTTTGTTTGTCCCGTTCATACATCTATCAGCTTTACACAGAAACAGTGCTCAATTTTTCTTTAGTCTCCCGAAAAGTCAACAGTTAAAGTACCCTGGGGTAATTTCATTTTACTTTGTCAACACACACACACACACACACACACACACACACACACACACACACACACACACACACACACACACACACACAGACAGACAGAGAGAGAGAATGTGTCTGACACAGAGCGCTTCCTACTTTTCACATTGTAGTCATTTTTGCACACTCTTATCCAGAGACTTACAATTAGTGTATTCATCTTAAGATACCTAGGTGGGACAACCACGTATCACAGGCATATACAGTACATTTTTCCTCAATAACGTAGCTATCAGTAGTCAGAGCAAGGAGGTAGGGTTCAGCGATGTCAACCTTTGTCCTATGATGATTATGTACCATAAAAATCAGTGATATACGATGCTATCGCTCCCATTGGCCATTTAAATACAACAACTCAAACAACCTAAAAGCTCTGCTAAAAAGAAAAAAAAAGACAGTTAGGCTGTAGCGCAAAATCGAATTTAACTGGACAAATCCTGGCGAAAGATGTTGTTGAAAGCCGGGGAAGAGGCTAAGTGCAGGCAATAGCAAATGTTTTTGAATATTCCTTTCTGGTGGAATTGCAGAACAGGTGTGTGTGTGTGCGTGGCACGCACATGATGGAGCAGTGACTGTCTGATGAGGAACAGTCTTACCGTAGCGAGTTAAATGATACATTATGGCCTTTAATTGTTTGTGCCATCTCTCATAAAGCTGTGATTGAGAAGCCTATGCCTAGGCTGTAGACCTTCATTCTTGAAAGCCACAACAACTTTAGGGCAACTAAAGTTCATAACTTTAAGTTGTCTTAAGGCTTTTATGATAGGCCTAGTAGGAGATACAGTTGAAGCCGGAAGTTTACGTACACCTTAGCCAAATACATTTAAAAACTCTGTTTTTCACAATTCCTAACTTTTAAATTCCCTGTCTTAATCCTATAGAACATTTGTGTGCAGAACTGAAAAAGCGTGTGCGAGCAAGGAGGCCTACAAACCCGACTCAGTTACACCAGCTCTGTCAGGAGGAATGGGCCAACATTCACCCAACATATTGTGGGAAGCTTGTGGAAGGCTACCCGAAACGTTTGACCCAAATTAAAGAATTTATAGGCAATGCTACCAATTACTAATTGAGTGTATGTAAACTTCTGACCCACTGGGAATGTGATGAAAGAAATAAAAGCTGAAAGAAATAATTCTCTACTATTATTCTGACTAGAGGCCGACAATCGGAAATCGTATTTTGGGCGCCGATTTATAAAAAATATACCTTTATTTAACTAGGCAAGTCAGTTAAGAACACATTCTTATTTTCAATGAAGGCCTAGGAACGGTGGGTTAACTGCCTCGTTCAGAGGCAGAACGACAGATTTTCACCTTGTCCGCTCGGGGGAATCCAATCTTGCAACCTTTCAGTTAACTAGTCCAACGCAATAACGACCTGCCTCTCTCTCGCTGCACTCCAGAAGGAGACTGCCTGCTACGCGAATGCAGTAAGCTACGGTAAGTTGCTCGCTATTAAACTTATCTTATAAAAAAACAATCAATAATAATCACTAGTTAACTACACATGGTTGATGATATTACTTGATATTATCTAGCGTATCCTGCGTTGCATATAATCTGACTGAGCATACAAGCATCTAAGTATCTGACTGAGCGGTGGTAGGCAGAATCAGGCACGTAAACGTTCATTCAAACAGCACTTTCGTGCGTTTTGCCAGCAGCTCTTCATTGTGCGTCAAGCATTGCGCTGTTTATGACTTCAAGCCTATCAATTCCCGAGATGAGGCTGGTGTAACCGAAGTGAAATGGCTAGCTAGTTAGCGTGCACTAATAGCGTTTCAAACGTCACTCGCTCTGAGACGTCTAGTAGTTGTTCCCCTTGCTCTGCATGGGTAACGCTGCTTCGAGGGTGGCTGTTGTCGTTGTGTTACTGGTTCGAGCCCAGGGAGGAGCGAGGAGAGGGACGGAAGCTATACTGTTACACTGGCAATACTAAAGTGCCTATAAGAACATCCAATAGTCAAAGGTTAATGAAATACAAAATTGTATAGAGGGAAATAGTCCTATAATTCCTATAATAACTAACCTAAAACTTCTTACATGGGAATATTGAAGACTCATGTTAAAAGGAACCACCAGCTTTCATATGTTCTCATGTTCTGAGCAAGGAACTGAAACGTTAGCTTTCGTACATAGCACATATTGCACTTTTACTTTCTTCTCCAACACTTTGTTTTTGCATTATTTAAACCAAATTGAACATATTTCATTATTTACTTGAGGCTAAATTGATTTTATTGATGTATTATATTAAGTTAAAATACGTGTTCATTCAGTATTGTTGTAATTGTCATTATTACAAATAAAAAAATTAAAAAACGTCCGATTAATCGGCATTGAAAAATCATAATCAGTCGACCTCTAATTCACATTCTTAAAATAAAGTGGTGATCCTAACTGACCTAAAACAGGGAATTTTTACTAGGATTAAATGTCAGGAATTGTGAAAAACTGAGATTAAATATATTTGGCTACGGTGTATGTAAACTTCGACTTCAACTGTATTTTGTGTACTGCCCTGCTGTGCAATCCGAGACTCGTTTTTTACTGAGCAGCGCCAGTCAAGTTCAAATAGGCTAAACTATTGTCTGTCACATCACAAAGTCGTCACCATCGAAAATGGCTGTCAATCCACGTTGATCGACGATGCGATCATAAAGTCTCCCGACAATACTTCATATGCTACTACCCTCAGGGCCATTGGTGTCGTCAGGCATTATGACAATTGACTACCCCGTATCTCAATGTTTTGAGAACACATGGAGGAAACTAGATTGTTTTGGAATGGCGTTAACCCTTTAAGACCAACGTACAACTGGTGAATGAAAACATAACATGTTTTCACCACCAAAAGGAAATACGATGTGTGCCCAACTGCGATCATTTCAGGGAAGGAAAGGTTACTTTAATACATTGACTTACAGAAAGTGAGTGGAAAGAGGGGAGAGAGTAAGTGAGATCGAGAGAAAGGCACACACACACACACACACACACACATAAAAGTGATACATAAGCTAAGTTTACATCCAATTGGCGACAGATTTTCATGCAAATATCCTACAATCCACATAAAGAAATATGCACGTTTCAACCCTACTGATAGATTTGTCACAAAAACTGTGGTGTTAATTAGCAACTGTGTCTACTCCGGCCTTGGTAACATCACTCGAGCCAACAGCTTGTAGTTACAGTGCGGATAGGCTGTGGGCGGATAGGCTGTGGGCGGATAGGCTGTGGGCGGATAGGCTGTGGGCGTAGTCTACATAATCTCATCATTATAGAAAAGCATCGATCATCATGTCACCAGAATAAAACTCTCAATATTTATTTGAAAGGAGCATCAAGTTCATCACCTAGCACTTTCACCACCCCGTGAAGTTCATCAAAATGTATTTAATCTGTAGCCTAATAAAATGCATGCTTTCCTGAATCGTAGTAAGCGTACTACACACCAGATCGCGTGACTCAAAGTTTACTTCGATATGGTCATTAAATAAATATTTGAGCATAAAGGCGCTTATATCGCCATTTCTCGCATAATTAATGTTACCAACATAAAAAGAGTGTACCAAAACTTCCATCACAGCTTTCGTGTTTTTAAAAGTTGTTTTATATAGTAGTACTTTACTTGCATTAAAACTGTGGATGGAAATATGGTGAGGCATTCCTGCACAATTCCTACCTTCCCAGCGAGAGCAGGAATGTTCATAGAGTTGGTAGCGAAGCCCATCCCAAACGCCATGGATGACTCCACCCCCAGGAACCTAGCAACCAGCTGCTCCAACTCCTCATGGATGTCCAGGTTACCTGGAGACAGCAGAACATGCCAATACAATAAGGCCTTACTGTAAAAAGGTCAACTCAGCTAAATGACATTACCACCAGCAGCACCGCAGATATTGAGATAAGTGAGATGCAAGACTTCTCTCTCACACAGTATCTACGCACGTGCACAGGTTCACAGTGTGGTAGCCAGGGCACCAGGAGAAGTTGAGCCTCCCACGTTGAAATTCGACCCACTATGCTGTTTACTTACTGCATCTACATCCTATCGCTGAGTCTATGAACACGTGTTCATGTCAATATAAAGTGCATGACGTCAATAAAGATGCACGAACAGAACTATCCATATCAGTAACAGTGATGCTCTGTGGGTGTTTTCACACTTGGACCCTTTCAGACAATTTTTGTGCAGTGTTTACACTTCAAAATTGTTTTTTGGATATTGATTAGCGATTGTCAAGGATGCACAGAAATTCCAAAATACGTGTGGTTTTCAGTTCAGATTATTGGTCTCCTCCCCTTCATCTACACTGATTGAAGTGGATTTTAAAAATGACATCAATAAGGGATCATAGCTTTCCCCTGGTCAGACACTCATGGAAAGAGCAAGTGTTCCTAATGTTTTGTACACTCAGTGTATGTCCAACATGTCATTATATTCGGTGCTCTGTCATTGTGTGGTACATAATAACAGAGGACGTGCCTTTTGTTTCCTTGTTTCTTTAAAAATGACAAAACCACAAAGAATACGGGAGAAACAAGACCAACAACAAATTGAGCGGAGCAGCTTGTCTGTACTAGTGCAGGCTTCATATCTGTGCTTCGTTTTAGACAGCATATGCCATTCATCCAAAGCGACTTACAGACATGCGTGAATAGACTGTGTTCGGGCGGTATCGGGAATCGAACCCACCATACAGCCATTGCAAGGGCCATGCTATACCGGAGCTACAGAGGTCCACAGATATGAGTGTATCAAAGCAAATGCCCCCCCACAAGAAGGTTATTATAACCAGGTCTTACCCATCTCAGAGCGGGTGCTGCCCACTCCCACACCGTACTTGTGTGTTGACCCTGTGGCATTGTCAGCACACCTCCCAGTGTTCTCAGCAAAGCCCAGGTAGTTATAAGAACCCATGTTGATCACGTCTTTCACCACCTTGCCTGTGTGTCTGGCAGACAAAGACAGAACTTTGAGCAACTCTGACAAGACATGGAAGTATTAAACAAACCAGTGTCAAAAAGAGAACATACCCATGACAATATGAAGGTGTTTCCTTTATTTTTATACAGTACTCATTTTTGCCAGGCAGCTAAATTAAATACCTTACTGGCTAAACGTGTTTGAAAAGGTTTTGTTTTTAACGGCATCTTGACGTGATGGGTTCCCTAACACTTACATTTGGTTGTGGAAAATAAGCTAATACAATCAAATAGGGCCTAGCTAAGAGTGAAAGAGGTCAACCATTAACACACAATAACATGTGATAAATAGAGTTGGTGGTTTCTATCCAGCACATTTGTCCCGACAGTCTCCCCTCACAAAAAGCGGAAAAAATATATATTTTTATATTTTTTTCCATTATTCTTTTGATACGGTCCTAAAATGTTTGGCATTTCAGCAGTCAAGTTAAAATAGTGTCACCAGTGAAACTTACCAAAAATCTATTTTTTGAGTGGATTTGTCCTTTAAGTAGGGCAACGACCTGAAGGGTGATAGAGGGGGCATGATAGCACCATGCCTTCCATGACGTAGGTAGGTAAGGACACACACATTTTGGTATTCTATCCTTGTGAGGACATAAAATGTATTTCCATTCAAAATCCTATTTTCCCTAACTCTAAACTTTAACCAGTAACCCAACCTCTAACCCTGACCTTAATTCTAACCCTAATTGTAATCCTAATTGTAACCCTAAACCTAAACTTAAAATAGCCGTTATCCTCATGGGGATGTGGGAAATGTCCCCACAAGGGAGGTTTTTCTTTTGGGGGATTTTAGGTCCCCACAAGGATAGAAGAACCAACCCATCCATCCACACACATCTTGTCTCCCGAGCTACTCCCATGATTTTCTAGGGCTGGGCCCTAGGCTACAGCGCCAAACAAATGTCCTCGTAGGAGCCCCCCCACACACTATAAGTAAGCCCTGTTAGGGTTGTTAGGGTGCGCGACTCACTCGAACGTCCTGTTGTAGTCTTTGGAGGTTCTCTCCACCAGGTCCATCTTGGCTCCAGGGACACTGCAGATAGGCCTGTTCCAGTTGTCACGGATACGCATGTATAGATTCCTGGTGTAGAAGTTCTCAAAGTCCTGGTACAGCGGAACAAAGTCCTACAACACAGACAGAGAGAGAGAGATCACCGTCATACGTTAGAATGATTAACTAGGTCTGGATCAATCCAAGCGCACAGGTGTGTCTTTCTTTCAAGCTTTCAGAGAGCTCGTTTGACATAGTTTACGCTTGCACTGAGCATTGCTGTTTACAAATAACAGGTTTGGGAAACGCTTACTCTGTTCTGGAACCTTCCTTGAGTAATTGTCAGGACATAACGGTTGCACTGAGCATAATGGTTGTGAAACACATTCCTGTGTTACATGGCAACATTTCCTTTTGTAGGATAGACGGAAGAAAAGCCATTATCCATCGGGTGATTGGTTGAGAATTCTTGGGTGTGTGACATCACTCAGAGCCCTTACCAGAACACAAAACATGGCAGACAATCTCTCTCGGTTGAGATCTGACACCAGTAGTAATCACCAACTTCAATGAAGTTCAAATTGCAAGACGTCTAATATTCCTACACCCGAATAAGATTGTCGCCAAGGAGACGCACCTTATTCACACAGCGCTTGAGTAAATATTAGAATCGTAATAGTTTGGACTACATCAAAGCAACGAATCCAGTAAAAGTCAATTAGGGTGGGAGCAGAGTGAGAGTGGTGAGCAGGGAGTCTGTAGAATTTATCCCTAACCACTGATACAGGGTCAGATCTTAATGATTAGGTTAGGATTGGGAAGGTGGGCCGGTGAGTGGCAAAAACCTTATTCTTTAGAAAAATACAGACAAACAAAATGTATAGACACTCTGGATACGAGTGTCTGCTAAATGACCAAAACGCAACAGTAAATATAACAAAAGTACTGTCTGCATCTCTTACCTTCTGTTCGTCCCTCTCTCTGGCCACGTGACAGTTCTCGACGCCCCAGTTGCGGAGGAAGTCTCTGAGGTACCCGAAGATGGTGAGGATGCCGTAGCCCACGTAGGTGAGAACCGCCACAAGCAGAGGAGTCTCCTCAAACTGCTCCACAAACGGCCTGTTGTACAGGCTGGTGTTACGCACAACATGGTTGTTCTGGGGAAGAAGAAATACACGGAAGTGTTACTTACTCAAAGTGATTTTGTGTTGATCTTTGCATGAAATTCCGTTAACGCCAAACAAGGTGACACGGAAACGCCATTGTTTTTGGGGTAGGCCTAGTCGTTGCTTAGCAAAGCGTACCCTAACGGCAGTTGAAGTTACTTCTGTCCCATGGGTGACAGCCAAGGTGAGAAAAATATTAACGAGTGACATTTGAGTGAACTTATTATCTCTGATTACATAGGCCAGGGATAGAATCTAGGGTGATTTGTGAGAGTGAACATTTAAAAAAAGGTGTTTAGCTTGGCTTCCAGATCAAGAGAGTCTAACAACTACATTTAAGATGCTTGCCGAGCCTTTCTATGGACATTAAAACAACTCAGAGGGAAACATGAGAAAAAAAATAGGCCCAGGTCTTCTTTATTCAGAGATCGTTTGTTAAAAACACAGAGGGACAAAAACAGACCCAAGACCATTTCAAGTTATACAATAAAACAGTTGTTTTAAACATAAAAACATACGTGCGGTTGTTCCCCCCCCATAAAAAGCCAGATCACATAGCCCCTAGGCTCAGAGGGTTATCCATAGGTTTCCAATTGAGGCTGAGCTGAACTGTGGTTTATTGTCCTGAAAACTATACTCTGAAATCAAATGACCTGAAGTCAGTCAGCCTCGTCCCCCATTAAACCCCTGGCTGCTTAGCAACCACACGTGACCCAGTCATGCCCCTCTCTGAAATACCTTTGTGGTGTATGTGTTTGCACGCATACAGGCTGTTCTGAACTGAGCTCAGAACTGGTCAAACCAGCTACCAGGGTCTGTCTCCCACGGTGAACAAACATGAGGAAATAGCCCTCTAACTTGTCCACTAACCAACATACACCCTGAGGTCTGACTGCTAACAACTAGACCTTTAGGCTAACTGAAATGCACAGAGAGAGAGTTGCTTCATGTTTAAAGTGAAAAATGCCTTTCAGAGAAAGCAGTTAGTGTCCTAGGCCCTACTTCCACCACCACAGACTACTAAAAACAGACAGATCTTATTTGAGCACCATTTATAGCTGTGCATTAGAAACAGTCCTAAGACCAACTGTCATGTGAGAAGAGACTGCTTTGAACCTGGGGTGGAAACTGGAAATGTAGCCTACAGTACAGTATGTTAGAAACAGATAAGATTAGCATTCCTGAAACATTATTTTGTGTCTGAGAAATTAAGCTAATTGACTGCACCCAAATTGGACATTTTAATTTAGAGGATTCATATAATATTCAATAACTATTCTCCATAGCAGTGTCAGTGTAAACAGAGACCAGCCCTTCTACAATCTGACGTACAATTTGATGTTTTTTTAAACAATGAGTTAGAAACAAGGAATCCAAAGACACGGTCAAAAGAAATCGACTTGCATTGGATTTGTGCCACACATGCTTAAAAGATAGCTTTTTAAACAGTGTCCAGGTAAACAAAACCAAAGCATAGGTTGCTGTCATACCTTGTCCATAAACTGCTTACAGGGTAAGGAAACCAATGTCATTTTGTAATTTGGGTGACCTATACTGATAACAAATATCACCTAAAAGTAGGAACAGCACCATTTAGTGGTCAGAACCTGGTAATATCAGGATATAGGATGGGACACAAACCTAACAACTTCAATGACTAATTTGTCTCAACTGCCACCACGTCCCTCTCTTCCATATCTTTCTCCTCAGAGACATTCCTGCACTGCCAGGGCCCACTCCCATAGCCAGCAGCCATTCTCCCCAGGTGCAGGCTTGTGTGCTGCCCGGAGAGGGGGGTGTGTGTGTGTGTTTCTGGGAGACAAAGTACTCCTATCTAGTTGTTACACAACAAAAGCTCTGCCTCCCCATGCTGACTGGTATTCTCCATAGTAGTGTCAGTGTAAACAGAGACCAGCCCTTCTACAATATCTCTCTCTCACACACACACACACACACACACACACACACACACACACACACACACACACACACACACACACACACACACATTTAGCAATAACTCTGTGTTACTACACACATACCAGCATTATCACGTAATCAGGTTAAAAAAAACATAGGTGTTTTGAGTTTAAGAGTGAATTTATGATGTCAATGATTAGTTTAAGTGTCTTTGGGGAAAACTAAATAAAACCAATGTTCAAAATGAGTCAAGGATGTGGTCGATTGTGTACTGTAAACTTCCCTATTCACTTTCACCAATGAAACATAGCAGCCTATGATTAGGCTATCTGACAACACCCATAACCTATCCCTCAGTACACACAAATTATGAGGCTTGATCATTTCGTAAGAAAACATCCACCCTGTCAAACTTATAATAATACAACTACGACTAGGTAATAAAAGCTACACAATGAAGCGAATTATTCAACTGTTTTATACTTCGTCGGGCTGTGGTTATTCAATCTACTTGTGAACAAAGGCAAGTGTTTCTTCCCTATTCCCATGTAGCGGTAGCGTTGACGGGTGGGCCTCACCTTCTCACTCGGGCGCCGATACTTCTTCTGTTGCGGTTGTTGGAACAAACAATGATTCTTCACGAAACCGTTCCTTCCCGAAGATTTTTTACCGTTTGCGGTCCGGTGGCAAACATCTCCATTTACCAACTTATTCGCCGAGCTCTCAGTCATACTTGGTGGCATTTATTCGCTTGAATATCCCGGTTGTATACTTGTTCACCAAGGGACTCTTCTCTTCTCAGTTAATGCCGGAACTAGCATTCTGCCAGCAGCACAAACAACGACGTCACATTCGTATGGTAATGAAGAAGCCTTCAAAATAAAAGGCCGCATTTCAAAACATTTATTAAGAAAAAAATGTATTAACACAAATAATGAAAAAATACAATGTTGACACTGGTATGTTGAGAATATTGGGCTGTAGAGAGAAAACGTTTTTACCTGTCTCAGCTAAAGTGCAGTGGAAAATACTCAGAAGGGTCTCTACTAACTAAACACAGTGGGGCAAAAAAGTATTTAGTCAGCCACCAATTGTGCAAGTTCTCCCACTTAAAACGATGAGAGAGGCCTGTAATTTTCATCATAGGTACACTTCAACTATGACAGACAAAATGAGAAAAAAAATCCAGAAAATCACAATGTAGGATTTTTAATGAATTTATTTGCAAATTAAGGTGGAAAATAAGTATTTTGGTAGTTCTCTCTAAAACACGATGTGTATCGTGTTGTATTGGTGGGTGGGTGGAGAACGAAGTGCTAGGTACATACAACAGTCCCCCTCCAAAACGACACATATTTGGTTAGTAGAGACCCTACTGAGTATTTCCCACCTGACTTTAGCTGAGACAGGTAGAAAAGTTCTCTCTCTCCAACCAGTATGTATCCAATTCCCATGTACATTCTATTAAAGTGGATTGCTTTGGCAGCTATGGAGGCGGCTGGGTGAAAAACCAGCAGCAGGCTGTGCGATGCAGTCTCCCTAAAAAATTAACCATATTTGGTTAGTGGAGACCCTACTGAGTATTTCCCTCCCCACTTTAGCTGAAATAAGCAGAAAAGTTCTCTCTTCAACCTAACATGTGTCCCATATTATAGTGTATTGAATTGTAGGCTATGGAGGGGGTGGAGATTGAAGTGCTGCTGGATATGCACGACACAGTCCCTCTTAAAAAACTAACCATATGAGTATTTTTAATCCCACTTTAGCTGAGACAGGTTGAAAAGTTCTACAAGCTAATATGTATCCCATATACAGTCTAAAACAGTGAATTGCATTGTGGGTTATGGAGGGGGTGGAGCGAAAAGCCAGCAGTGGGCCGTGCGACACAATCCCCCTCAAAAACGAAACGTATTTGGTTAGTGGAGACCCAACTGAGTGTTTCCCAACACAGTTTATATGAGGTAGTAGTTTCTTTACAACTCAATACATTTCCCATATAGAGTGTATTGTATTGCAGTGAATGAATGGGTTGAGTAAGGAGTCACCAGCACTCTCTATTAAACCCGTTGCCCAGCACAAGACAGCAATTTAAGTTTTGCAGACTATTGAGAAGGTTAATTCCAAGAATATATTTTTGTATTGTATTAAAAGCTCATTTCTTTAAATATAGCCTACACAATAGTTTTCAACATACTGTACCATTAGTTGTGTAAACTTTCAAAAGAAAGGCTCATACAAATAATACAATATAAAAAAATGCTGCTAGGAGAACGATAATCTCGGGTCTGGGGAAACTAATCTAAACTTGATGCTCTCAATCTCACACAAATGATCAATGAACCCACCAGGTACAACCCCAAATCCGTAAACACGGTCACCCTCATAGATATCATCCTAACCAACCTGCCCTCCAAATACAGCTCTGCTGTCTTCAACCAGGACCTCAGCGATCACTGTCTCATTGCCTGCGTCCATAATGGGATTGCGGTCAAGCGGCTTCCCCTCATCACTGTCAAACGCTCCCTAAAACACTTCAGCGAGCAGGCCTTTCTAATCGACCTGGCCAGGGTATCCTAGAAGGATATTGACCTCATTCCGTCAGTGGAGGATCCCTGTTTATTCTTTAAAAGTGCTTTCCTCACCATCTTAAATAAGCATGCACCATTCAAAAACATGTAGAATCAGGAACAGATATAGCCCTTGGTTCACTCCAGACCTGACTGCCCTTGACCAGCACAAATCATACCGAGGCGTACTGCATTAGCATCGAATAGCCCCTGCGATATGCAACTTTTCAGGGAAGTTAGGACCCAATATACACAGGCAGTTAGGAAAGCTAAGGCTGGCTTTTTCAAAACAGAAATTTGCATCCTGTCGCACCAACTCCAAAAAGTTCTGGGACACTGTAAAGACCATTTCGAATCCCACCGTACCTTCTCCGCTATGCAATCTGGTTTCCGAGCTGGTCATGGGTGCACCTCAGCCACGCTTAAGGTCCTAAACGATATCATAACCGCTATCGATAATAGACAATACTGTGCAGCTGTATTCATTGACCTGGCCAAGGCTTTCGACTCTGTCAATCACCACATTCTTATCGGCAGACTCAACCGCCTTGGTTTCTCAAATGACTGCCTCAACTACTTCCATGACAGAGTTCAGTGTGTCAAATAGGAGGGCTTCTGGCAGTCTCTATGGGGGTGCCACAGGGTTCAATCCTCGGGCCGACTCTTTTCTCTGTATACATCAATGATGTCCCTCTTGCTGCTGGTGATTCTCTGATCCACCTCTACGCAGACGACATTCTGTATACTTCTGGCCCTTCTTTGGACACTGTTAACAAACCTCGAGACGAGCTTCAATGCCATACAACTATCCTTCTGTGGCCTCCAACTGCTCTTAAATGCAAACAAAGCTAAACGCATGCTCTTCAACCGATCGCTGACCACACCTACCCATCCATCCAGCATCACTACTCTGGAGGGTTCTGACTTAGAATATGTGGACTACTGCAAATACCTAGGTGTCTGGTTAGACTGTAAACTCTCCTTCCAGACTCACATTAAGCATCTCCAATCCAAAATTACATCTAGAATCAGCTTCCTATTTTGCAACAAAGCATCCTTCACTCATGCTGCCAAACATACCCTCGCAAAACTGACTCTCCTACTGATCCTTGACTTCGGCGATGTCATTTACAAAATAGCCTCCAACACTCTACTCAGCAAATTGGATGCAGTCTATCACAGTGCCATCCGATTTGTGCGACCTGTATGCTCTCGTTGGCTGGCCCTCGCTTCATATCCATCGCCAAAACCACTGGCTCCAGGTCATCTCTAAGTCGCTGCTAGGTAAAGCCCCGCCTTATCTCAGCTCACTGGTCACCATAGCAGCACCCACCCGTAGCATGCGCTCCAGCAGGTATATTTCACTGGTCACCCCCAGAGCCAATTCCTCCTTCGGTCGCCTTTCCTTACAGTTCTCTGCTGCCAATGACTGGAACGAACTGCAAAAAAACTGAAGCTGGAGACTAATATCTCCCTCACTAGCTTTAAGCACCAGCTATCAGAGCAGCTCACAGATCACTGCACCTGTACATAGCCCATCTGTAAATAGCCCATCCAACTTCCCTCATCACCATATTATTTATTTTGCTCCTTTGCACCCCAGTACCGATACTTGCACACTCATCTTCTGTACATCTACCACCCCAGTGTTTAATTTTCCATACTGTCATAATTTTGCCACTATGGCCTATTTATTGCCTTACCTCCCTTATCCTACCTCATTTGCACACACTGTATATAGACGTTCTCTATTGACTGTATGTTTGTTTATTCCATGTGTAACTGTGTTGTTGTTTGTGTCACACTGCTTTGCTTTATCTTGGCCAGTTCGCAGTTGTAAATGACAACTTGTTCTCAACTAGCCTACCTGGTTAAATATGTTTTTTTTTTTTTTAAGTTGCCTACTGCAAATGATGCAATATGAGATTACCATAGAGAATGATACAGGTCATCTTGTGGCAAAACAATCGTTTTAGTATGGTCAGCATCATTGACAGCTTCCAGTCATTTTAAGGTATTCAAAGTAGTGGTTGGGGATTTCTTTGGGTTGTAGCCTCAATGGCGATACCCATGCTGTCATTGACGCTGTAAGGAGTGACTACTCTGACAATGGAAATGCATTTCCTCACAGATTATATTATTATATTATAGATAAAAGGAGGCGAGATCAGGTGGAACCATTATAGCAAATGAGAGGGCAGATACCCGCGTCAACAACAGGCACAACTTTGACAGTCTTTTTTTGTTGTTGACAAAATGCCACGTGCTTCCACTTACAGCGTATCCCTGCATTCGTAACACCGAACCATTACGAAACTACTATTCGATCAAATAAGCCTCACCTAGCAAATTAGCAATTACATTTTTTGTTGACCAGATTTGACACTCTCACTGACCTCCATACAAAAATCCCTCAATTCGTGGTTTTATTTTCATGGACAGAATATGGGCGGAATAAACCCTCTTGCTTCGCCTCTTCCTCTCTCCCTGTAGTGGGTGAAACCGTGACGACTTCTTTCCCCATGACCTATTATTACCTTACCTGTGTGTAGAGGACTTTGGCCTTGAGCAATTAGCAAAAGGGAAATGTGTCAAGGATTTTTCCAAGAAGACTCATACAGGCAGCTCCTATTTGAATTAGAAAAAAAGATTCCCTTACATCCACTCACTGAGCTAGTTGTCCCTGAATAGGATGCTTGTGTAAAGAGTATTTTGGGGAAACTGAATAGAAATACATGAATAAAATACATAGGGAGTACTGTTCTAATGAATGACTCCCATTGGGTGTGTTCGAGTAGTAAGGCTAACAAAGCTGACTTTTTAGACTAAAGTCGACCAGGGAAGTCGGGGGAGGTGCATCTGCAGATAGCTGAAAGGCGGACCCTGTAGTGGTTTTCCAACAGCAAAACTCAGATCAACATGGCAGTGTTAACAGCAAAATTATTGTTTTTGTTATAATTCCAATGGGCAGATTCTGGATGTAGATTGAGAGAATCTGCCTGGACTGAATGGGAATATGTGAGATCTGAGAATTATTAGTTCTGTTTTGGGGGTTTTCATCACTGTTATTTGGATGTATCAGGATTGGGCAAAGGTGGTACTTAAACTTCTTTGCCTGGAGTGCTTCCTTCCTTTACCCACATGGATCATAAGGGGGGACGGGGAATTTCCTCTTGCCAGGGTGGAACTCTCAAATTCTAACACATGAACACAGAAATCCATCACACATTTTGGCATGGAATTATTTATGTTAACAACAATTCAGTGACCGCACACACAATCCAGCTGCATATTGAACGTTGAGATTACCGAAAGGTCAAGGAGTGGAATGTTAACGAAACAGACTGGCAACCAGTTCAACAAGGAGTGGAATGTTACAGAGACTGGCAACCAGGGCTAAACTAGCTAGGTAGTTTGCTAGCAAACATAACTAAACACAATAATACCAAAGTCAATATCAGCATGTGTAGTAGCTAGCTAGCTGTAAATTCTCTTAAACAAACTGCACTATCAATTTACGAGTCTACAATCTCACCATGTTCAATCTGCAGATTGTCTGCCTGAGTGTGGAGTTAAGTACTTTTAAATTCCTTGAGTGGAGTCTCTGACGTTGCTGTGGCAACAGCACTTTGGCCATACCACATAGATTCTGTTTGGGCCACACACAACGACTGCCCTCGGTCATTGAAGCCACGTAAAGTTAAGGCCGATCGCGGTACCGCATTGTTAGCAGAAAACAGAATCCTCCATTATATGGAATGGCAAAGTAGCCATCTTCGTGGTCAATCTTCGTGTAAATAAATATCAATAATAATTGGTACCACATGTATGTGCTTGAACCGATGATTTGATTTAAATCGCACACAGAAATTGGAAGGCGAATGTAGTTGCTAATTGCAGGTTGCAATACCCTATTTGGCATTCGAATTGAGTTACTCAATGAGAGGTGGCAGCACTGAGCTAGCCTGCAACGTCACTTCCTGAAGTAGCTCAAACTAAGCATGTTATGTTGATTCCGCTAGTTACCACAGTCACAAAGTGGCTATATTAGCTTTTTGGTCTTCATTTAATGTTAGGGTTATGCATAAGGTTAGCAGTGTGGTTAAAGTTAGGGTTAGGGTTAGGTTTAAACTGCAGAAATAGGCAGGGTTTATGACTTTGTGGCTGTAGTATCTAGTGACGACCATGTTGTGTATCCATGTTACGCCATCTTAACCGACCTCATTAGGCTTCAATGCGCTATTGAATCTTCACATAGGAATGAATGGTGTCACATGATCAATTGCTTTGTCCATTCATATACCGTACACTGAGTATACAAAGCATTAGGAACACCTGTTCTTTCCATGACATACACTGACTAGGTGAAAGCTATGATCCGTTATTGATGTCACTTGTAAAATCCACTTCAATCAGTGTGGATGAAAAGGAGAAGACATGTTGATTAAAATGGGATTTGTAAGCCTTGAGACAATTGAGACATGGATTGTGTATATGTGCCATTCAGAGGGTGAATGGGCAAGACAAAAGATTTAAGTGCCTTTGAACAGGGTATGGCAGTAGGTTTGAGTGTGTCAAGAACTGCAATGCTACTCGGCTTTTGATGCACAACAGTATTCCGTTTGTTTCATCAATGGTCCACCACCCAAAGGACATCCAGCCAACTTGACACAACTGTGAGAAGCATTGGAGTCAACATGGGCCAACATCACTGTGGAATGCTTCAGACACTTTGTAGAGCCACGAATTTAGGCTTTTCTAAGGGCAAAAGGAGGTGCAACCCTAAAGTAGGAGGTTGTTCCTAATGTTTTGTCCACTCAATGTATACAGTCATTGGCACACACACACACACACAGAGCAAGAAGGGAGAGGAGAAAATCGTGTTGCGTGATGGTAGTTGAATAAAAAATAAAACCTTTGATTAATTTGGTCCACTGTTTAGTTTGAGCACATCCAGGGCCGTAGCCAGGATCTGAGATTTGATGAGGTCCCTGGCTATTTGGAGAACAGCAAAAAACAAGCAAAAATGACACCAGCCAGTATCACACTGGTTCCTGTAGCTTCCTTCACCTCAGTCAATCTGCAAACTGTCACGGCTGTCAAATGAACTGGACCAAGGTGCAGCATGGTGAGTGTACATATTCCTTTATTTCATATGACGCCGACAAAAACAATAAACCAGCCAAAACAACCGTGAAGCTAAAGGCTATAGTGCCAACAAGCAAAGACAACTTCACACAAAGAAAGGAGGGAAAACGGGCTACCTAAGTATGGTTCCCAATCAGAGACAACAATAGAAGGCTGTCCCTAATTGAGAACCATGCCCTGCCAAAACATAGAAATACAAAATCATAGATAACAAAACATAGAATGCCCACCCCTAATCACACCCTGACCAAACCAAATAGAGACATTAAAAGGCTCTCTAAGGTCAGGGAGTAACAGTACCCCCCCCCCCCCAAAAAAAGGTGCGGACTCCGGCCGCAAAACCTGAACCTATAGGGGAGGGTCTGGGTGGGCATCTCTCCTCGGTGGCGGCTCAGGTGCGGGACGCAGACCCCGCTCCATCTCTGGCTCACCCCGCTTTGGTGACGCCTCTGGTGTGGGGAACCTCGTTGCGGGCCCCGGACTGGGCACCCTCGTTGCTGCGGGCCCCGGGCGTCTCTGGAGGCTCCGGGCTGGAGGCCGTCTCTGGAGGCTCCGGGCTGGGCGCAGGCACAGGACCCGCCGGGCTGAGGAGACACACAGGAGACCTGGCTCTGGGAGCAGGCACAGGACTCACCAGGCTGGGGAGACATACAGGAGGCCTCTTCCTTGGCCGAGGCACCAGATACACTGGGCAGTGGAGGCGCACTGGCGGACTCGAGCGCAGAGCTGGCACCACCCGTTCTGGCTGGATGCCCACTTCCACCCTGCAAATGCGGGACCCTGGCACTGAGCACACTGGCCTGTGAATGCTCAGCCGAGACACAGTGCGCATCAGCCCACGGGGCCTGACTAGTCACATGCTCTCCACGGTAAGCATGGGGAGTTGGCTCACGTCTCCAACCTGACTCAGCCAAACTCCCCGTGCCCCCTCCCCCAAATATTTTTCGGGGGCTGCCTCTCGGGCTTCCTCGCTAGCCGTGTTCCCTCGTAATGCTGCCGCTCTGCTTTTGCTGCCTCCAGTTCCTCCCGTGGACGGCGATACTCCCCAGCCTGTCTCCAGGGTCCCTTACCCTCCAGGATCTCCTCCCATGTCCAGGAGTCCATTACACCACGTTGCTTGGTCCCTTGGTGGTGGGAAGATCTGTCATAGAAATACAAAATCATAGATAACAAAACATAGAATGCCCACCCCAAATCACACCATGACCAAACCAAATAGGGACATTAAAAGGCTCTCTAAGGTCAGGGCGTGACACAAACATATAGCCTATTAACTATACAATTAGCCACTACACATTAACTCAGCACAGGGATTGAAAACAGAGGGATCCTCAGAAAAACTATTTCATTCACAAAAGGTAAAAATGGTTTGGTTTACATAATTTTGTTGTTGCAGTTTTACAGCTAATTTCCTGCAATTCTACACATTTTCCCATGACTTATACAATGTTAAAAGAACAATGCAGCCATTTCAAATAATTTATTGGTAATAAGAACCGTACTGTGATTCTTTTCAATTAAAATGTTAAAAAAAGCTTCTTACTAAATAGCAATTTCTCAAGCAATACTTTTGCTTGAGTGTCGACATACATACTAGGGGTGTCTACATACTTTTGCATATATAGTGTAGATAGCATTTGGAACAACATTCTGTTTTTGGAGTAACATGAGTTTACTGTATGCCTACGCATGTATCAATTGAAATGTCACCTGAATCTTTAAGGGGAACTGCACCCACGGATTTGGCCCAATTTTCTGGCTTGATCCTCCAGAAAAGCTGGCGACCATGACAGAAGCCAAACGTGAGTTGGCTTGATGTGGATATTTCTTGGATATGTTCTTGCCACCAACAAGTCACAACCATCTGTCAGAACCTTTCCCCTCACTCAATCACAACAAACAATCCTCCTGCAGGTTGAGTTCAATAACTACAGGCAGATGTATGGTGAGATGCCAGAGGAAGCTTTGAATATGTCAGTAGCCTACAGTGTAATGAGAGGAATGCAATTGTTGAATTTTATGTAGATATTCTAAAGTGTTTTCAAATGTACACTACCGTTCAAAAGTTTGGGGTCACTTAGAAATGTCCTTGTCTTTGAAAGAAAAGCATATTTTTTTATATTAAAATAATTGCTCAGAAATACAGTGTAGACATTGTTAATGATGTAAATGACTATTGCAGCTGGAAATGGCAGATTTTTTATGGAATATCTACATAGGCGTACAGAGGCCCATTATCAGCAACCATCACTCCTGTGTTCCAATGGCACGTTGTGTTAGCTAATCCAAATGTATCATTTTAAAAGGCTAATTGATCATTAGAAAACCCTTTTGAAATTATGTTAGCACAGCTAAAAATGGTTGTTCTGATTTTAAAAAAGCAATAAAACAGGCTTTCTTTAGACGAGTTGAGTATCTGGAGCATCCTCATTTGTGGGTTCGATTACAGGCTCAAAATGGCCAGAAACGAAGACCTTTCTTCTGAAACTCGGCAGTCTATTCTTGTTCTGATAAATGAAGGATATTCCATGCGAGAAATTGCCAAGAAACTGAAGATCTTGTACAACTGTGTACTACTCCCTTCACAAAACAGCGCAAACGGACTCTAACCAGAATAGAAAGAGGAGTGGGAGGCCCCGGTGCACAACTGAGCAAGAGAACAAGTACATTAGAGTGTCTAGTTTGAGAAACAGACGCCTGACAAGTCCTCAACAGGCAGCTTCATTAAATAGTACACGCAAAACACCAGTCTCAACGTTAACAGTGAAGAGGCGACTCTGGGATGCTGGCTTTCTAAGCAGAGTTGCAAAGTAAAAGCAATATCTCAGACTGGCCAATAAAAAGGAAAGATTAAGATGGACAAAATAACACAGACACTGGACAGTGTTATGGACAGACAAATCTAAGTTTGACGTGTTCGGAACATTCATGAGACGTAGAAAAAATAAAAATATGCTGGAGTGGTTAACGCTATCTGTCAAGCATGGTCGTTTGATTCAGGTCTAGTGTGATTGAGGCAAAATAATAGCAACATTTTGTGAGCTAGCTAGCGTTAACCAACTTAGCTCTGCTAGCTAATGGTACATCATCACATTTACTTCTGTTGAATTAAGACAAAACTAAGGCTACAAAACATTTCCATACACACAAACAGCTGTTAGATACTGCAACCTGACAGATAGCTAGAGGCTAACTAGAGCTGAACTGGCTGTGGTAGCTACTAGCTAGCTGCTAGTAGTTCATTCACTTCAGTCGAGAGGTGATGAAACATTAGTTAACGTTGTAACATGTCAGTTACACTACCAGCTCAACACTGGGAATTTGCAGTTGAGGTCGGAAGTTTACGTACACTAGGTTGGAGTCATTAAAACTCCCTTTTCAACCACTCCACCAATTTCTTGATAACAAACTATAGTTTTGGAAAGTTGGTTAGGACATCTACAGTGGGGAGAACAAGTATTTGATACTCTGCCGATTTTGCAGGTTTTCCTACTTACAAAGCATGTAGAGGTCTGTAATTTTTTATCATAGGTACACTTCAACAGTGAGAGACGGAATCTAAAACAAAAATCTAGAAAATCACATTGTATGTGATTGTATTTGAAGTAATTAAAGTAATTAATTTGCACTACATGCTTTGTAAGTAGGAAAACCTGCAAAATCGGCAGTGTATCAAATACTTCTTCTCCTCACTGTACTTTGGGCATGACAGAAGTCATTTTTCACTATGTTGACTGTGCCTTTAAACGGCTTGGAAAATTCCAGAAAATTATGTCATGGCTCTAGAAGCTTCTCATAGGCTAATTGACATAATTTGAGTAAATTGGAGGTTTACCTGTGGATGTATTTCAATGCATACTTTCAAACTCAGTGCCTCTTTGCTTGAAAATCAAAATAAATCAGCCAAGACCTCAGAAAAACAATTGTAGACCTCCACAAGTCTGGTTCATTCTTGGGAACAATTTCCAAATGCCTGAAGGTACTACGTTCATCTGTACACACAATAGTACGCAAGTATAAACACAGCCGTCATACCGCTCAGGAAAGAGACGCTTTCTGTCTCCTGGAGATTAAAGTACTTTGGTGCGAAAAGTGCAAATCAATCTCAGAACAACAGCAAAGGACCTTGTGAATATGCTAGAGGAAACAGGTACAAAATTATCTATATCCACAGTAAAACGAGTTCTATATCGACATAACCTGAAAGGCCTTTCAGCAAGGAAGAAGCCTCTGCTCCAAAACCACCATAAAAAGCCAGACTATGGTTGCAACTGCACATGGGGACAAAGATCGTACTTTTTGGAGAAATGTCCTCTGATTTGATGGAACAAAAATAGAACTGTTTGGCCATAATGACCATCGTTATGTTTGGAGGAAAAAGGGGGAGGCTTGCAAGCCGGAGAACACCATCCCAACCGTGAAGCACGGGGGTGGCAGAATCATGTTGTGGGGGTGCTTTGCTGCAGGAGGGACTGGTGCACTTCACAAAATAGATGGCATCATGAGAAAGGGAAATTATGTGGATATACTGAAGCAACATCTCAAGATATCAGTCAGGAAGTTTAAGCTTGGTCGTAAATGGGTCTTCCAAATGGACAATGACTTCCAAAGTTGTGGAAAAATGGCTTAAGGACAACAAAGTCAATGTATTGGATGGCCATCATAAAGCCCTGACCTCAACCCTATAGAACATTTGTGGGCAGAACTGAAAAAGCGTGTGCGAGCAAGGAGGCCTACAAACATGAGTCAGTTACACCAGCTCTGTCAGGAGGAACGGGCCAAAATTCACCCAACTTATTGTGGGAAGCTTGTGGAAGGCTACCTGAAATGTTTGACCCAAGTTAAACAATTTAAAGGCAATGCTTCCAAACACTACATGAGTGGATGTAAACTTCTGACCCACTGGGAAAGCTGAAAAAAATTATTCTCTCAACTATTATTCTGACATTTCACATTCTTAAAATATAGTGGCGATCCTAACTGACCTAAGACAGGGAATTTTCTTTAGGATTAAATGAGTTTAAAACTGAGTTTAAATGTATTTGGCTAAGGTGTATGTAAACTTCCGACTTCAACTGTATATATATTTTTCTGTCAAACAGCAGTTACCTTGTCAGCTAGATCAGTCAACTAAAGAGTAGCCAGTTTCTGCTCTGCTTTCTTTTACAACTCAAACAAAAGTGCACCACAGACAGCAGCTGCCTTTATTCATCTTTCCCGTGCTGGTCCTATACGCCAGCCTTTCAGTAGCTTTGTCATCACACAGCCTCTCCGCAAGCTCTGTGGTGTCTGTGTGGTCCTAAATCCAGCCTGCTCAAACCGGCAAACAGCCTACCTGACTGTTCTGAGGAGTCTGCATGGTCCTAAAGCTCACTGGTGCTGCGTTTTATATCACAGTGCAATTATAAAACTGTTGGGGACAAAAATGCAATTTCAGAATGTGGGGGGTCATGTCCCCCCCCATCCCCAGTGAAAGTTGTGCCCCTGAAAATAACAATATGACAACCACACTCTCACCAAGACACATTTGATTCTCAGAACATTATGCGCTAGCTGGGGATCATTCAAAATGATTTTTCTCAATCAGGGCCAGTTTTTTTTCAAGTTCCCAGTTGTCTTGAATGCACTGAAGTCAGAAGTCCGAGATTTCCGAGGTCCCAGTTGTTCTGAACTCTAAATTATCTCTAGTGACGAGAACCTTGTCGTGATGACGCAGCACAACATGATTTCCAGGGGTGCATTCAGTTCCATTCAACATTTGCTACATTGCGTGATAGTTTGTACTGAACAACATGCTTCCCCATAACGGTGCACACTGTTCTGCAACAGCCTTTGAGGTAAGTTTGCTCGTGTCTGGTGGGTGTGGCGAGGTGTGGCTGAAATTGCAAAACTCGTGCAGCAGACACCTTACACAATGTCCCTCAGGGCCATTATAATCTCCCTGTTCTTCAACTGCTCGTTCAGTACAGTACCGTTTCTGTTTATTTTAATGTTGCACACTGTTTATTTCATACTGAATGAAGCCCTGATTTCCCAGATGGGTCACTTAGAAGTTAAATCATAGTAAAAAATGGTTATTTTACCATTTCCTGATGGCTCATACAGAGTTTAATTCAGTTGCTCTATTGATCGCTACATATATTTAGTCTAAGACTGCCATTGTAGGGGCACCGTACTACTATGGCTGACCCTGTAAAACAACACATCTCACTGCATCTACAGTATCTGGTATTACTGTATGTGACAATAAAACACATGTGTTTTCAGACGCTGGCCTAACCTATTGGTTTCTGGGAACAATCAGAACGGTTTGAATGTGTTCGCATTCGGGGAGGAGATCAATTGTGAGTCCCAATATTAATTGGGACTCACACAAAGTGAGTCAAGTACATATCACAATCGACTTGTTATGATTGACCATATTAGAAGCCAACTCTTGCACACTAACATATAGCAAGCAACATACTGCCACAATGACATGCCTGTGTGACCTGATCCTTATCCACTCCTCCCTCTATCAATGGGCCCTTTTTCTACCTATAAAGTATCCCTTCTTGGGAACTCTTTAGAATAGGGATCATAAAGGGTTCATCATTTGCTTATTGGCCATCAATGGAGACACTATAAATCATTAATTAAACAGATAACATTTGTTGGTTAAAATGGTAAGATCATTCATAAACATTACACCAATACAAGGTGGAACATTACGAGCTCAGTAGACATAGCCTGTTTTGCTTAGTGTTGCCAGCTAAGACATTCCTGGAACAGAAAACAAACACTGAATCAGTGGAATGTCAGATAGTGAATTTAAAACAATAGACCTTTCTTCCTGAAGTCAAGTGCAGGACTCTGAAGTAGAGCTTTAAAAGCCTTCCTGGTCATGTTACAACATCTCTTCCTGTTTGGTCAATATATTTTAGCACACCACACACGTACTGTACCTTTGTTTCCGCACGCACGCACGCACGCACGCACGCACGCACGCACGCACGCACGCACACACACACACACACACACACACACACACACACACACACACACACACACACACACACACACACAATACAATTGATGCTACAACAGCCTTGAGGTCTTCTAGATACATATAAATAGTGCTGGAAGATAAACCGTGCTTCTCCTTGATGCATTATTAAAGTCTGTCTTTCAGATGCTATAAACAACAACACACTTGGTAAGTGTGTGCTCTCTTGGCACAGTAAACTAAAGTGGATTATGGGGTTTGCCAAAGGCTAAATTGAATCATCAAACACAACTGTGAACACACTACACGGTGGGATCAATACAATAACAACCAGTAACTTGGTTGGGAACATATCAATTGGTAAGAGTTTGATTTAATAGTATTTCACTTCTTACCCTACTAGATGGCACTGTGGAACCATAGAAATAGTATAAAGGAAACTTACCCTCATATCACCAAATATTAAAGTCTTTATTTGGTTTAATACCACTGTTGTATACCTCAATATACGACAGCAATGTTCTTACACAATGTGAACTCTGAGATTAAGACATTTTATTTACTGATAACATCAAACCAATTGATTCTCTGTCCGATTGATTTTCAACGGGAGAGTTTGTACTCTATACAAGGTTATATACCATTCACTGTGCTATAATAAATGATCTAGTTTGGCCCTGCCAACCTGCATAGAGGTTGTTAAGACTAGTAATGTGCGTCCCAAATGCCACCCCATTCCTTCCAAAGTGCACAACTTTTGACCAGAGCCCTATGGGTCCAGGTCAAAATAAGTGCATAAAGGGAATAGGGTGCCATTTGGGAGGGAGCCTTAGAGATTTTCCTAAATTGAGAGTGGAGATAACACTGTAAAGCTTTAATAAGATCAAGGACAGGGTTAAGTGGGAGGAGGCTGTGGATCTAATAGACAACACACTACATTGTCACAGTGTTGTCACAGTGTTGCCACAGTGTTGCCACAGAGTTGTTACAGTGTTGCCACAGTGTTGTCACAGAGTTGTTACAGTGTTGTTACAGTGTTGCCAAGTGTTGTTACAGTGTTGCCACAGAGTTGTTACAGTGTTGCCACAAAGTTGTTACAGTGTTGCCACAGTGTTGTTACAGTTTTGCCAAGTGTTGTTACAGTGTTGCCACAGAGTTGTTACAGTGTTGCCACAAAGTTGTTACAGTGTTGCCACAGTGTTGTTACAGTGTTGCCACAGAGTTGTTACAGTGTTGCCACAAAGTTGTTACAGTGTTGCCACAGAGTTGTTACAGTGTTGCCACCGAGTTGTTACAGTGTTGCCACAGTGTTGCCACAGAGTTGTTACAGTTTTGCCAAGCGTTGTTACAGTGTTGCCACAGAGTTGTTTCAGTGTTGCCACAAAGTTGTTACAGTGTTGCCACAGTGTTGTTACAGTGTTGCCACAGAGTTGTTACAGTGTTGCCACAGAGTTGTTACAGTGTTGCCACAAAGTTGTTACAGTGTTGCCACAGAGTTGTTACAGTGTTGCCACAGAGTTGTTACAGTTTTTCCAAAGTGTTGTTACAGTGAGTAGATTTAGTAGTGATTGAAACATAATAAATTCTGATTGATTGGGTATTTTCTTTGACAATATAAGCTTCTCCAGTAGACTATTCATGGAATAGAATTAATAACAAACTATTGGCAACAGACATTGATCAATTACCTTTCAATGTTATTTAGAGGTCTGCATTTTCGGTACGATTTTTGTGATCGGATATGTAGTCGTCAAATATACACAGCCACTATTGTATCAGCATTTAATTTGCCTGTGGTAAAACACTTTCACTGATCTGTTATCGCTACTCATGTATGCAAATGTAGAGATGCATAGATAATGTTGTTGTTGCAGATGAGGCACTGAGGTAAGAGACCAGTAGATATACATTACCCAATTAATTTCCTGCTAAGTTAAAGCCCTGCAAAACAATCTCCACAATATGACAGATTAAACTACGTGTCTGTAATTGTAAACATGCATCAACCCTAAATTAAATATCCACATAGGAACAACCACTTAATTATTGTGTGTCTCCTCTAACAGGTAAACATGTCCTCTGTAATGTACTGCTGTCACGACTTCCACCGAAGTCCGTCCTTTTCCTTGTTCGGCGGTCGACGTCACCAGCCTTCTAGCCATCAGATCCATTTTTCATTTTCCATTGGTTTTGCCTTGTCTTCCTTCCCACCTGGTTCCAATCCCATCAATTACATGTTGTGTATTCAACCCTCTGTTTCCCCTCATGTCCTTGTCGGAGATTGTATGTGATGTGCTATTTAGTATTGGTGTGCGACAGGTTTTCTACCCACTTTGTTATTTTGTACATTTTGGTTGTTTTGGAGTTTTGTCAGCATTTATTAAACAGCTCTGTTTATACCAAGTTCGTTCTCCTGCCCCTTACACATGTTGTTGGCTGTGTTTGTCACGCTCGTTATACGAACAAGGCGCAGCGTGGTATGCGTACATTCTTTAATAATACAAGAATGAACACTGAACAAACTAACAAAACGTGAAGCTAATACAGATAGTGCAGACAGGCAACTAAACATAGAATAAGAACCCACAAACACAAAAGGGAAAATGGCCACCTAAATATAATCCCCAATCAGAGACAACGATAAACAGCTGCCTCTGATTGGGAACCATATCAGGCCACCATAGACATATAAATACCTAGACCTACAAAACCCTTAGACATACAAAACCCCTAGACAATACAAAAACTAGCATACCCACCCACGTCACACCTTGACCTAACCAAAATATAAAGAAAACAGAGATATTAAAGGTCAGAGCGTGACAGTGTTTTACATTCAATTAATGGGTTTCTTTACTCCCTACTGTAGATTTAAAAAAATAGTTTTGTCACATACACTGTATAGGTGCAGTGAAATGTGTTGTTTTACAGGGTCAGTGGTAGTAGTGGGTCACCCCTGGAGCAAATTAAGGTTAAGTGCCCTGCTCAAGGGCACATTGACATTTATCACCTTGTCGGCTCGAGTATTCGAACCAGTGACTTTTCGATTACTGGCCCAACGCTATGCTACCTGCCTATTGATTGATGATCTAGGCTAATGCCTAGATGATATATTCACAGCCTTTGTAGTCATTTCCCTATGTTGATGTGATCTAATGAAATCATCAAGGGGCATCAATCTCTCCCTATACACCCTAGACAGCCTATTAGAGACCAATGTTTCAACAAAATAACTATACACACACACGAGCATAATTCAACATCATTTGTCATACTTTAACGCCATGCACTTAATAATAAATGAACAAATAATGGATGAAATGATGAAATAAGCTCTAATATACAGGCTGATGATCACCTGGCAGTCCATTTATTTATAAACCTAAGCATTACAAATCACATTGTCGGCACCGGCTAAGGTCCTCCCAACCAGGAGATGGATGAATTCATCTCAAATGTTATTGTCGGTCAATACATTGCAGAGGACAAAAATGCCCCATAACAACTATATCTAACAATGTGACATTTCAATTTACTGTATGTGTATGGTTAATGGGGGATGATGATTTTTGAAGATCTTAGAATCATTGCCTATTATAATTTACGAGTGAATGTTAGAAGATAGGGAGGGGAAACAAAGAGGAGCAAGTGAAACGTGGAAGAAATCATCATCGTAGACATCGCCACCATCTGAAAACCAAAGGACACTACTATTAGCCATTAGGCCCCACAATAACACAGCTGGTCTTTTATTAAATGAAGACTTTGTCCCAGCCATCACTCAATCACACTTCACAACACATTCCAGAGCTGTCAGTCTGCTAAACACTGAATTCCAGGCAGCCATGCCTCTCTCTCAGCCACTGTGTGTGTGTGTATGTGTGTATATGAGTGCGTGTGTGTTGGGGGGAGGGTTGTCTCTGACTGACACAACCATTAGAGTGTTTTTACGGCTGTCTAAACCTTCTCCTTATAATGGATTATCCTCCCTGGGAATGGGAGAGGAGAGGAGAGGAGAGGGGAAGAGAGGAGAGGGGAGGGGAGGAAAAGAGAGGGGAAGAGAGGAGAGGGGAGGGGAGGGGAGGAAAAGGGAGGGGGAGAGAGGAGAGGGGAGGGGAGGAAAAGGGAGGGGAAGAGAGTTTAAAGTACCAAGCTTTATTAGTCGTATGTACGGGATACACATGGTATACACCATCCTACAAAATGCTTCTTGGAGATTCCTTCTCGACAATGCAACTACAATAAGAAAATATAAGAAAATTAAAATTAAGTAAATGGCTCAGTAGTATAGAAAACATTTTAGCATTAGTATAATACTGAAAAGCCGAAATGAGAGGAAAGGACTGGAGCTGAGGGGAGAGGCTCTGTTCAGCTCTCCAGGATTCACAGGGTTGTCCCAGTGCAACAGAGGTGGTTCGTAACCACACTTGCTTGATGAGTAACCTTGCCTGAGGTCTTGCGTAATGATTAGGCTTTAACTCAGTGGGCTAAGACAGTCTTGTGGCACACAGGAGACATGGGCCACTGCTGAGGAACGGAGACTCTCTCTGCAGCTCATCAGGGCTCAGAGGGTAGCCTCAGCTATATACCCACTCCCTGACTGACTGCTCAGTCATCAAATGACTAGCCTCGCGAGCAGTAGCCAAATCACAAGCCACATGAATGTCAGTCAAGTGAGACTAATCCAATGGGTTTAAAGCTCAGAACCTAGACTACCAGGGCTAGCCTGGCAATGTGATGAGTGAATGATGCAATTCAGGCAACATGGAAGAGCTAACGAAAAGAAAGTGACTGGCTGAAGATGACAGGATTCTTTAGATGGTAGGTTATATGGGGACTGAATGAGAATGTCCTTCTGTTTATCATTTACATTGACCGTATAATCAAATTGTCCATACTCAGACTGATTCAAAACTCTAAAAACAGAGGTGGCAATTATATGGAAAGAGCAAGGGACAAAGAGATGGATTTCAGCATGACCTTATAAGCAGTGGGAAAACAAATCTACATTGTAAGATCTTTGTCCAGAACTTTAGACAGGTCAAAATGATCGTGGAGCACACCCATTTATCACTAAACCCAATCGCTTTCGCCTACCCACTATTAAACAGGCAAGAAAAATATCACAGAAACACATTGCAAATAACCATAAACCACCCTTTAAGTGACCACAGGGAAATAAATAAATATTTCCTGTACAACTCAATATTGTTCCTTTCTGGATTTTGCTCCATTTTGGAGCAAAGATAAGAACCTATCAATCATGTATGTGTTCTGTCTGCACATTGAAGATTCCATTATGGAAAAAGGCACAATAGTATTTGGCTGTTTATGTTCAAAGCCAAACAAAAGCCAGCCAAAGGAACCAATTTCCTCTTTGTTACCTTCATGAATAAGAAACCCATTCGTCTTCCACTGTTCCACATTCACAACCCAAACAACAGACTAGTGAAGAGCCATTATCAAGCTGTCTGAGAAAATTAAATACACCTCACAGTCTCAACAATAATGGTCAAAGCTCAACTGAGAACGGAAGGAATACTGTACACTGAAGGGTGTCTGTGGTAGGGCTAACCCACTGGACACAGATGTCAGTTCAACATTTGGTTGGATGTACATTTGGTTGATTTGTCAACTAACCTGAATTCAACAACAAATTCACCATGTCATTGGATTTCAGATCAATTCCATTATGTTGATGGCTATTTTCCATACCCAATCAGTTTTCCATATCACATTTTCCATATTCAACGTCATTACAGATTTTAGTTGTTGAAATGACAGAAACAACATTGTCCCCCCCCCCCCCAGTGGGATGCTTCAACAGCTAAATTACATTAGTAGACTTTTTATTTATTTATTTTTTATTTCACCTTTATTTAACCAGGTAGGATAGTTGAGAACAAGTTCTCATTTGCAACTGCGACCTGGCCAAGAAAAAGCATAGCAGTGTGAATAGACAACACAGAGTTACACATGGAGTAAACAATTAACAAGTCAATAACACAGTAGAAAAAAGGGGGAGTCTATATACAATGTGTGCAAAAGGCATGAGGAGGTAGGCGAATAATTACAATTTTGCAGATTAACACTGGAGTGATAAATGATTAGATGTTCATGTACAGGTAGAAATATTGGTGTGCAAAAGGGCAGAAAAGTAAATAAATAAAAACAGTATGGGGATGAGGTAGGTGAAAATGGGTGGGCTATTTACCAATAGACTATGTACAGCTGCAGCGATCGGTTAGCTGCTCAGATAGCTGATGTTTGAAGGTGGTGAGGGAGATAAAAGTCTCCAACTTCAGCGATTTTTGCAATTCGTTCCAGTCACAGGCAGCAGAGTACTGGAACGAAAGGCGGCCAAATGAGGTGTTGGCTTTAGGGATGATCAGTGAGATACACCTGCTGGAGCGCGTGCTACGGATGGGTGTTGCCATCGTGACCAGTGAACTGAGATAAGGCGGAGCTTTACCTAGCATGGACTTGTAGATGACCTGGAGCCAGTGGTTCTGGCGACTAATATGTAGCGAGGGCCAGCCGACTAGAGCATACAAGTCGCAGTGGTGGGTGGTATAAGGTTCTTTAGTGACAAAACGGATGGCACTGTGATAAACTGCATCCAGTTTCCTGAGAAGAGTGTTGGAAGCCATTTTGTAGATGACATCGCCGAAGTCGAGGATCGGTAGGATAGTCAGTTTTACTAGGGTAAGCTTGGCGGCGTGAGTGAAGGAGGCTTTGTTGCGGAATAGAAAGCCGACTCTTGATTTGATTTTCGATTGGAGATGTTTGATATGAGTCTGGAAGGAGAGTTTGCAGTCTAGCCAGACACCTAGGTACTTATAGATGTCCACATATTCAAGGTTGGAACCATCCAGGGTGGTGATGCTAGTCGGGCATGCGGGTGCAGGCAGCGATCGGTTGAAAAGCATGCATTTGGTTTTACTAGCGTTTAAGAGCAGTTGGAGGCCACGGAAGGAGTGTTGTATGGCATTGAAGCTCGTTTGGAGGTTAGATAGCACAGTGTCCAATGACGGGCCGAAAGTATATAGAATGGTGTTGTCTGCGTAGAGGTGGATCAGGGAATCGCCCGCAGCAAGAGCAACATCATTGATATATACAGAGAAAAGAGTCGGCCCGAGAATTGAACCCTGTGGCACCCCCATAGAGACTGCCAGAGGACCGGACACAGCATGCCCTCCGATTTGACACACTGAACTCTGTCTGCAAAGTAATTGGTGAACCAGGCAAGGCAGTCATCCGAAAAACCGAGGCTACTGAGTCTGCCGATAAGAATATGGTGATTGACAGAGTCGAAAGCTTTGGCAAGGTCGATGAAGACGGCTGCACAGTACTGTCTTTTATCGATGGTGGTTATGATATCGTTTAGTACCTTGAGTGTGGCTGAGGTGCACCCGTGACCGGCTCGGAAACCAGATTGCACAGCGGAGAAGGTACGGTGGGATTCGAGATGGTCAGTGACCTGTTTGTTGACTTGGCTTTCGAAGACCTTAGATAGGCAGGGCAGGATGGATATAGGTCTGTAACAGTTTGTGTCCAGGGTGTCTCCCCTTTTGAAGAGGGGGATGACTGCGGCAGCTTTCCAATCCTTGGGGATCTCAGACGATATGAAAGAGAGGTTGAACAGGCTGGTAATAGGGGTTGCGACAATGGCGGCGGATAGTTTCAGAAATAGAGGGTCCAGATTGTCAAGCCCAGCTGATTTGTACGGGTCCAGGTTTTGCAGCTCTTTCAGAACATCTGCTATCTGGATTTGGGTAAAGGAGAACCTGGAGAGGCTTGGGCGAGGAGCTGCGGGGTGGGGCGGGGGGGAGCTGTTGGCCGAGGTTGGAGTAGCCAGGCGGAAGGCATGGCCAGCCGTTGAGAAATGCTTATTGAAGTTTTCGATAATCATGGATTTATCGGTGGTGACCGTGTTACCTAGCCTCAGTGCAGTGGGCAGCTGGGAGGAGGTGCTCTTGTTCTCCATGGACTTCACAGTGTCCCAGAACTTTTTGGAGTTGGAGCTACAGGATGCAAACTTCTGCCTGAAGAAGCTGGCCTTAGCTTTCCTGACTGACTGCGTGTATTGGTTCCTGACTTCCCTGAACAGTTGCATATCGCGGGAACTATTCGATGCTATTGCAGTCCGCCACAGGATGTTTTTGTGCTGGTCGAGGGCAGTCAGGTCTGGAGTGAACCAAGGGCTGTATCTGTTCTTAGTTCTGCATTTTTTGAACGGAGCATGCTTATCTAAAATGGTGAGGAAGTTACTTTTAAAGAATGACCAGGCATCCTCAACTGACGGGATGAGGTCAATGTCCTTCCAGGATACCCGGGCCAGGTCGATTAGAAAGGCCTGCTCACAGAAGTGTTTTAGGGAGCGTTTGACAGTGATGAAGGGTGGTCGTTTGACTGCGGCTCCGTAGCGGATACAGGCAATGAGGCAGTGATTGCTGAGATCCTGGTTGAAGACAGCGGAGGTGTATTTGGAGGGCCAGTTGATCAGGATGACATCTATGAGGGTGCCCTTGTTTACAGAGTTAGGGTTGTACCTGGTGGGTTCCTTGATGATTTGTGTGAGATTGAGGGCATCTAGCTTAGATTGTAGGACTGCCGGGGTGTTAAGCATATCCCAGTTTAGGTCACCTAACAGAACAAACTCTGAAGCTAGATGGGGGGGCGATCAATTCACAAATGGTGTCCAGGGCACAGCTGGGAGCTGAGGGGGGGTCGGTAGCAGGTGGCAACAGTGAGAGACTTATTTCTGGAGAGAGTAATTTTCAAAATTAGTAGTTCGAACTGTTTGGGTATGGACCTGGAAAGTATGACATTACTTTGCAGGCTATCTCTGCAGTAGACTGCAACTCCTCCCCCTTTGGCAGTTCTATCTTGACGGAAGATGTTATAGTTGGGTATGGAAATCTCTGAATTTTTGGTGGCCTTCCTGAGCCAGGATTCAGACACGGCAAGGACATCAGGGTTAGCAGAGTGTGCTAAAGCAGTGAGTAAAACAAACTTAGGGAGGAGGCTTCTGATGTTGACATGCATGAAACCAAGGCTTTTTCGATCACAGAAGTCAACAAATGAGGGTGCCTGGGGACATGCAGGGCCTGGGTTTACCTCCACATCACCCGCGGAACAGAGAAGGAGTAGTATGAGGGTGCGGCTAAAGGCTATCAAAACTGGTCGCCTAGAGCGTTGGTGACAGAGAATAAGAGGAGCAGGTTTCTGGGCATGGTAGAATATATTCAGGGCATAATGCGCAGACAGGGGTATGGTGGGGTGCGGGTACAGCGGAGGTAAGCCCAGGCACTGGATGATGATGAGAGAGGTTGTATCTCTGGACATGCTGGTTGTAATGGGTGAGGTCACCGCATGTGTGGGAGGTGGGACAAAGGAGGTATCAGGAGTATGAAGAGTGGAACTAGGGGCTCCATTGTGAACTAAAACAATGATAACTAACCTGAACAACAGTATACAAGGCATATTGGCATTTGAGAGAGACATACAGCGAGGCATACAGTAATCACAGGTGTTGAATTGGGAAAGCTAGCTAAAACAGTAGGTGAGACAACAACAGCTAATCAGCTAGCACAACAACAACAGGTAAAATGGCGTTGACTAGGCAACGGGGCCGACAGATAAAACAAACAAGCAGAATGGAGTACCGTGATTAATGGACAGTCCAGCGTGCATCAGCTATGTAGCCAAGAGATCAGTGTCCAGGGGGCAGCGGTGGATGGGGCAGGGAAGCTGGACTGGCGAGTGTTATCCAGGTAAAAAAAAACTAACAATGACTAAATAGCTTGTAGCTAGTTAGCTGGTTAGCTTCTGGAGGTTCTTGAGTGTGTTCTAAACATAAAAAATTATAGCGATTCCGTATCACATTGGGTGAGGCAGGTTTCCGGAAGGTATAAACAAATAAAAAATCGAAAAGAGATAGAAAGTAAATATGGGTCCAGTGAGTGTTTGGGATGCGGCGATTCAGACGGTTAGCAGGCCTGTGCTAACAAGCTAACAGTTCGTAGGCCCGGGCTAAACAAGGTAGCAGTTAGCGGACCGGAGCTAGACAAGCTAGCAGTTAGCAGGCCGAATTAGCAAGCAAGGAGATAGCGAGGGCTGGAGAGTTAGCCTTTGGGGGAAGTCGCGATGGGGTGAGTCTGTTTATTCCTCTTCATGCGGTGACATCGATAGACCGGTCGTGGGCCCGGGTATTGTAGCCCAGGAGTATGCTACGGTGGTAGCACAGGTGCTCTGGCCGGGCTAGCTTCAAGCTAAGTGGGTGGAAACGCTAGCCAGGAGTAATCATCCGGGGTTGCGGTTTAGCTAGATAGCTAGTTGTGAAGATCCAGCTGAAAAATGTTCCGTTTGCGGTGGGAATCCGGGGATGAATCCGGGGATGAAAAATAAATAGGTCCGTTATGCTCTGGTTAGAGTCGCGTTGTTCGAACTGGCGAGAGCTTTCCGGGCTAAAGGTTAGCTGATGACCGGTTAGCTGAAGACCGCTAGCATAGCTGGTGGTTAGCTGGCTAGCTTCAGTTGAGGGGTTCCGGTTCCGAAGTAAATATAAATACTTTAGGAAAAATAGCTACATTGGGTGAGGCGGGTTGCAGGAGAGTATTTGGAAGCTTAGGTTTAGCAAAATGTTTTTAAAGAGATATGCGAAGAAAAATATGTAAAAACGAAAAAGAAACGATATATACAAGGGACACGACACGACAGGACGACTTACTGCTACGCCATCTTGGAACAATCTCTATAGCATCATCATAAAGGCTGAGGTGTTCCTGATATTGTTGTGTAAAGGGCTTGGCCAGTCCCATTATAACACTACAGGTAGATATCATTTGAAACCATCATTTGTGCCAGGAGTCTTTCCCTGACCATACAGCCTAACTAGGAAACACTGAGCCGGAGTTGTAATCACAATACAAAGGCTCAGAGGTCAAGGTCACTTCGTCAGGATATCTCTTCGTCCTGTGACCTATGATGTCAACACATCAACATTACAGATCAAGGGTGCATATTTGTGTCTGAACAACCCACAATAAATACATTTTACCAGCAGTAACAGTTACGCTGCACACTGCAGACTTTGCCACCACCATGAACCAGTAGACGAGGCCTTGCATCAGACCAGTAATAACTTTGTTTATTGATTCCTCTTGCTGTTGCCTGATTCTCTCACCCCACGGCTTGTCTCACACCTCCACAGCGAGCCCATTGTCTCCACCGTGGCCTGAAAAGCATCTCCAGCTGAGAGGCTATCAGATGACAATCACCGATTCCGCTCCTCTCCACATGCTAAAGGTCAACACGCACCACTTTACAAATGAAGCTAGTCACGCTTTTAATGTTTCTCAGAGGGCTGTAGAGACAAGAGTACACACAGGCACACACACCATGTCATCCCTGTGAAGCCTGTAAACAAACAGTGTATGTGTGTCTTGGTGTAGTGTGCGTAAGAGCGCATCACGTTCAGCCCGACCTCTCACTGGGGGAGGAAATTAATCCTGATGGTAACATAAGAGCTGTGACTAGAGACAGGCTGCGAAGCCTTGAAGAGACACACTGGTGAAGTGGAGTGTGAAAACTGTCTATCGGAGAATCGGCACGGGGGGCGAAATAAAGTCAGAGAACAGTCTCCCATCTTAGCTGCTGAACTTGGCATCCTGTGATGATGCTGTAGTTATTGCTTTGCTCTGGTATCAGTCTCGTCTCTTCTGTCTGAGAAGGAACTCTAGGGGCCAGATTGTAGTGTTTGGGAGGAGAAAATGTAGTTCAACCGCAAATAGAATTCCAGTACACCTGGGAGGTAGAAGAAAAAGTGAGGTAAACAGTGATGTGAAAGAGAAAGACGTTGACAGAAAGTTGAAATGAAGACTTTTGATTTTGGTGTTTCATCATATTCTGCACTTGACAACCCTACAGAATTTGTCTCTACAACAGACAACAGTATTTAAGTTTGCGCTATTGGACTGATAATGACCTACCTCTGACAGAGTATACAAAAGCCTGAGCTGAATGTAGAAATCCACAACTTAATTACAATTGAACTAAATACTTCTATAGAATAAACCCTCTGCTAAGCTACCCCCCCCATTCAAGCATGAGGGCCGGCTGACACAGCGTGATACTGAGAAATCCCCAGTCTGCTGGACTGTATCATGTTGTGTTGATTATTTCTTTGAGGCCTGGATGTAGCTCCATAAATCATTAAGATTTATAATTAATGGAACCAGTTTTGTTCTAATCAACTCTAATCTCCCATACAGTTTGGATTGCGGCCCAAATGGCACCCTATTCAGTGCACAACTTTTTACTGGACTAGAGCCTTATACTGGGACAAAAGTAGTGCACCATGTAGGGCAGGGTTTCCCAAACTCAGTCCTGTGGACCCCAAGGGGTGCACTTGTTGTAACAACACGACCGACTTTGGGATACCCCGATGTAGGTAATAGGGTGCCATTTGGGATGCGCTTCATATTTCTGTTGGTAACGCTTGGGAATTGATGGGTCCTCCGCCACTTCGGGTCTTTCATCTCATGTAAATGTGAGGCATTATTCAAGATGTGATGAAAATGAAAATCAGGGGAAACTGTGGCACTCTAAATAAAACGATTACAACAAGAATAGACCTAACAGAGGGTCTGCATTCATTGACTGAGGAGAATGCATCTGGGTCATGTTCATTACGGTATGCAATAGAACATGTTTAGAAACAGAAAAGACACTTATTGGATGAGTCAGGTAGTCCCTCCCAGTTGCAGTCGGTTCTCTTCTGGTTGGTGTTGAATAACCTCGACGATTGCATTCTGTTAGTGCATTTTGTATGACACTATAGCGCTGTAAAATCTGATCACAAAGGTTTATAAAATGTTTACTAGCACAGACTTCTCCGGGGTAATAATTATATTTCTTAGAAATACTAGGGGGCTTTACTTAAAGCTCACGTTACAGGCAGGATGGTGCTGTACGTAAAGATAAAGGGATGCTGTAAAGGAAAAAGTCATTATCATCAAATAATCCCTGATAGTTCCTGGGGGGGTGTTCAGCCATACAACACACACATACAGAGGTCAGGGTCCCAACTCTCCCTCCCTCATCCACAACTTTTCCTCCCTCTCCAATTTCCCTCTCGTCCTCCCAAAAACCCAGGGTTACCTTCAGTAGGTACAGAAAGGAGAAAACAGCTTCAAACTTAAAATAAAAAGGCCCATTCTCATCAGATACATTCAGGCGACGTCTACGTTCAAGTGAAAAAACACATTCAGTGACTTCTGAACATTTTATGCATACTGAACGCTACCCTCCCTTCCCATCAGACCGAGGGTCTTAGTCTTGTTCCAATCACTCCTTCCTGCATTTCTTGTCATGGTCCTAGTCCTTGGAGCCTCTGCTGGTGGAGAGTCTCTTGGAGCCTCTGCTGGTGGAGGGTCTCTTGGAGCCTCTGCTGGTGGAGGGTCTCTTGGCGCCTCTGCTGGTGGAGGGTCTCTTGGCGCCTCTGCTGGTGGAGGGTCTCTTGGCGCCTCTGCTGGTGGAGGGTCTCTTGGAGCCTCTGCTGGTGGAGGGTCTCTTGGCGCCTCTGCTGGTGGAGGGTCTCTTGGAGCCTCTGCTGGTGGAGGGTCTCTTGGAGCCTCTGCTGGTGGAGGGTCTCTTGGCGCCTCTGCTGGTGGAGGGTCTCTTGGAGCCTCTGCTGGTGGAGGGTCTCTTGGAGCCTCTGCTGGTGGAGGGTCTCTTGGAGCCTCTGCTGGTGGAGGGTCTCTTGGAGCCTCTGCTGGTGGAGGGTCTCTTGGAGCCTCTGCTGGTGGAGGGTCTCTTGGAGCCTCTGCTGGTGGAGGGTCTCTTGGAGCCTCTGCTGGTGGAGGGTCTCTTGGCGCCTCTGGTGGAGGGTCTGGTGGAGGGTCTCTTGGCGCCTCTGGTGGAGGGTCTGGTGGAGGGTCTCTTGGAGCCTCTGCTGGTGGAGGGTCTCTTGGAGGTGGACTCTGCTGGGTGGAGGGTCTCTTGGTGCCTCTGCTGGTGGAGGGTCTCTTGGTGCCTCTGCTGGTGGAGGGTCTCTTGGTGCCTCTGCTGGTGGAGGGTCTCTTGGAGCCTCTGCTGGTGGAGGGTCTCTTGGAGCCTCTGCTGGTGGAGGGTCTCTTGGAGCCTCTGCTGGTGGAGGGTCTCTTGGAGCCTCTGCTGGTGGAGGGTCTCTTGGAGCCTCTGCTGGTGGAGGGTCTCTTGGAGCCTCTGCTGGTGGAGGGTCTCTTGGAGCCTCTGCTGGTGGAGGGTCTCTTGGAGCCTCTGCTGGTGGAGGGTCTCTTGGAGCCTCTGCTGGTGGAGGGTCTCTTGGAGCCTCTGCTGGTGGAGGGTCTGGAGGGTCTCTTGGAGCCTCTGCTTCTGGAGGGTCTCTTGGAGCCTCTGCTTCTGGAGGGTCTCTTGGAGCCTCTGCTGGTGGAGGGTCTCTTGGAGCCTCTGCTGGTGGAGGGTCTCTTGGAGCCTCTGCTTCTGGACGGTCTCTTGGAGCCTCTGCTGGTGGAGGGTCTCTTGGAGCCTCTGCTTCTGGAGGGTCTCTTGGAGCCTCTGCTGGTGGAGGGTCTCTTGGAGCCTCTGCTGGTGGAGGGTCTCTTGGAGCCTCTGCTGGTGGAGGGTCTCTTGGAGCCCCCGTGCTGCTTAACCTCCTCCAAAAACTTGTCCAGACCGAAGGGATCCCCCTCAAACTGGACGGGCCGTCACTACGAGGACCGTGATCCGTACCAGAGAACTCACGGTCAGGAACAAACCTGGGAGAGGGAAGAAGAGAGTCAGGATATGTTTTGTTTCTGAAACAGTAGACAAAATGCTGCTGCTGCAAAAAAAAAAGTGTTTTGGATCCTTGTAGTTATGACCCATAGAAAGTATAATTCAGGGAATATTTTCTTTAATGGTTTATTTATACAGGTATATGTAAACATATAGCTAACTAGATAATTAAACTGGCTTCTACCCCCCAAGCCATAGGACTGCTGAACAGTTCATCAAATGGCTACCTGGACGATTTGCATCAAACCCCTAATTTTATTTGCATTTATTATAATTTTTTCCCCACCGACTCTCTTGCAGAGGCTGGATGTACATTCACTGGACTCTAACCACACACACCTCTCTGTTTATTATTTATGCATAGTCACTCTACCCCTACCTATATGTACATCACACCTTAATTGGGGAGGATGGGCTCATAGTAATAGGTGGAGTGGTATCAAATCCATCAAACACATGCCATTCCATGTACTCCATTCCAGACAATATTATGAGCCAACCTCCCCTCAGCAGCCTCAACTGATGTATATTACCTCAATTAACCCATACCCCTGCACATTAATCCAGTACCAGTACCAGTATATATCCTCATTGTCATTTTATATCATCCTTTAGTTTGTTTAGGACTTTTTAAGAACTGCATTGTTGGTTAAGGGCTTGTAAGTAAGCATTTCACTGTAAGGTAAAATGTGATTTGATAAAGGACAGACACACTTTAGTAATAAGGGATACAAAGTATATTGAAAGCAGGTGCAATTATCCCCCCATCAATGTCATAGAGATGGAAAGAGGCCTCATCATTGTGTCCGTACCACTATGGCGTCTGTGACAGCATGGGCAGCGCCATTGAGGCCCTCAATTTTAAAGTAGTACATTTTCTTATTTTGTGAAAAAAGTACAAAGCTTATATTGGTGATCCACAGCCTGCAGTACCTGAATCCTGAACCAAATATTGCGTCATTCATTTATTGTGGCCACTAGATGGCGATGTTTATGCCATTTACACACCATAGGACCCAATTGGAAGAAGACACTGCGCTGCTCATTGGCTGTTGGTTCCCAAACCATAGGAATCCCCACCGATGACTACTTAAAAAATGGTGGAAGCCCTCAATGGAAATGTCCATGATAAAATGGGTTAGATTCAAGTTGAGTCCTTTATCCATCTCTATACACCATGAATAAAAAGTCTGTTCCCCATTATTTTGGATACCATGTTTAGAAGAGGAGATCTCGGTGACTTTGAAAGAGAGGTCTCAAAAAGGAGCATAGGGGGTTTAACGCTTTATTATAGGCACTAAACTCCGTTTTTCAACTGGTACCCGGCTACCTTCAGAATAGTCTTGAGGCTTGTTGGCGTCCTAGAGTAAAACCAACAGCATCGTGTTTGTGAGAGTCTCGTCTCTCCATAGAGGGGTGTCATGTCTTTACTATCATGAACTGAAGACTGATAGTTTTTTATCAAAGATTCTCTGTAATTAGTTATTATGTGATTAGACTGATTAATCATGTAACTGTAATTACTAGGAAGTCGGGGCACCAAGGAAAAATATTCAGATTACAAAGTTATAATTTCCTAAAATAACTTATTTTATCTATTCTATCTGATCAATTAGTCTTCGAATTAATGAATTATTTACTTTACCTCACATTAGTCTCATTCCAAACGTCGTAAATTGTTGGTTATCTGCACGAACCCAGTCTTCACTACGAGTCATCCATACATCAATTGTCTTAAATCATTTATTTATTACTAACTAAGTAATTCACAGAAATGCATAAACAAACAAACAAAGGTAAATGTGGTTTCATGAAATGATAGGAGAATGTGCCTGTCACGTTCTGACCTTTTATTTCCTTTGTTTTGTCATTATTTAGTATGGTCAGGGCGTGAGTTGGGTGGACAGTCTATGTTTGTTTTTCTATGTTTTGGGGTATTTCTATGTTTCGGCCTAGTATGGTTCTCAATCAGAGGCAGGTGTCATTAGTTGTTTCTGATTGTGAATCATACTTAGGTAGCCTGGGTTTCACTGTGTGTTTGTGGGTGATTGTTCCTGTCTCTGCACCAGATAGGACTGTTTAGGTTTTCCATGTTTATTGTTTTGTAGTGTTCATGTGTACATTTACGTATTAAAAGAACCATGGACACTTACCCTGCCGCATATTGGTCCGCTGATCCTTTTTCGCCTCTCCTCTTCGGAAGAAGAGGAGGAAATCCCTGACAGTGCCCTAGTGGGCTAAACCGACATGGCGGCTTGTTAGACAAAAGGGGAAGTGGGGGTCAACTAAGAAGTCACTCCAGAGTGATAATTATAACAATTGAAATGCTAATCCTTTGCACATGAACGCTCACTCATTCGGGAATAATTGCAATCAATATATATATTTACGCTCAGTGTGTCGTCTTGATCGCTGGTGAAAAGTTCATTTATTTTGTAGAATTGTCCGTCTCTTTCCCTCAGTTGTGGTTAGAGGGGATCGTTCAGAGTGACATTCGTTATAGAATGGATGTTTCATCGGTTGTCGTTCTTCTCGTTCAATGATACCGAATTCCTAGCTGCTAGCTTGGGTATAGCAACTAGTAATTATTATCAAAGACTTGTTCTTATTCTGTCGTCAACGATAGTCTAAGAGTTTTACCACGTGGTATAGTTAAAAGATTCAGCAATGGTCTACAACCTTTGTCCTCCTAATGGAGAAAAACATGGTCTGCAACCTTTAGCCATCTGGTAATTGAGGTAAGCTTGGTCTGCTGATCGAAAACCCGAGTGGGGGTTTTATTCGGATGGGCCGAAGAGGGCTGTCCCAGGATGTCTGACCCTAACTTGGCTCGGGGGCGGTCCTCTGATTTAGTTCAAATCAAAAGGGAATCATATTACACAATTATACAAACAGTATCATACTCACTCATTCATCTCATACAACAATTAGATGTAAACCTCATATCTGAGGCTATTATATAAACAGCGTTATGGTAATGTGGCAACACCGACTCCCATGAGCTTTCCCAAGTTGTGACAAACGGACCAGTTCGTAGCTGGATTCTTCACCGATCTTTTATACCTTTTCCGGAACGTAAACGTTTTTCAGACCTCAAGTTACGACCTCTGACCACAGCAGCCTAGTTGAAGGAGGCAAGGGGGAGGCAGGGAGAGGGGGATGGGGTTGCTATACCCAAAGAGGCCAATGTCATGACAGTGGTCATAATAGTTTGTTGGCCAAACTGTTGGGGACGCTACAGAGAATTTTGTGAGAAGACCGATTTCCCGGGATGTCTCACGGTTTGACAAACACTGCTCTAGCTCTGCCGCCTTTCACGCAGATGCGGAAGGGCGACATCGGCAGACGCAGAGGTTTGAGACGCATCCCATGCAGAAATGTGATATCTAGATAGATATTCTAACTTAATGTAATTAGATTTCCACGGGGACATTGACACTAGGGGGTTAAGACACCACATTGGGGTTTCCTTTATTTTGGCAATTACCTGTATGCATTGATGTGTACTGTTTGGAATGCTGTCCATTGAACTTTCTCTGTGTATTATTTCCCCCAATAGAAATGTGATCGAAACAGGTAGAATGTATCAGTGACGGCAATCTGTCAGATAACAAATACTGTTCTGTAGTGTCTAGAAGGCTATAGCTAGTATCGCATTCCACCACCAGTCCCTGTTAGTGACCGGGTTATCTGTAGAAAACCCAATAAAGAATCCTAACCTATAAACAAGCCAGTACAACGAACTGAGAGTGGATTTCAGTAGACATAATGGACCTTAGGGGAGGGATACTACGAATGAAGCAAGCTGCTCTGCTCTGGTATACGCACTATACTGTAGACTCCTGCATGTCCCGCTTTGGTGCAATATCACTACAGCCCTTACACTACAGACTGCAGCGTCCTTGCATTGCATACGTAGGGTAACAAGATTAGGCTTAAACATTGCATTTCTCAGCAGTCGACTGCATCACTCAATATATCTCTCCCCAGAGAGGAAGCAGTGCCAGGGAAACAGATGGCCTACGGTACCTGATGCTCTGCACGCGAGTGATCAGGTCATCAACATACAGTAATATACTCCATATGGATATAGTATAAGCCAGGTCTCGCCAACCCTGTTCCTGGAGAACAACCTGTCCTGTAGGTTCACTCCAAACACTGATCTAGCACACTCAATTCTAATAATGAACCTGTTGATAGGCATAAGCAGGTTAGTTAGAACCTACAGGTGGGTAGCTCTCCAGGAACAGGGTTGGAGAGCCCTGGTATAAGCTATAGTCAGCAGGGTCATTTAACAGACGGAGGTGGTACCTGTTACTCTGCATGAGCTTGTCCAGGTCGTCTCCATACATGTCCTTGTCAGAGCTCTACTCTAGTAGAAACACCACTATAGGAGAACCTTTGACAGCACAGCAGGTGTGTGTGTGTGTCACCTTGGTCTGGTTGAATAGTCACTGGTCGTACTGAGCCTCACTGGAGGCTCTAGGGTTGGGCTGACCCAGACCGCCAGACGGTTAGTTAAGGAAGAAGGTGAGAGAGAGAGACAACATATGGATACGGGAGAGCTTGGTGTTTAGTACCACCTCTGTAGCTCGTGTGTGAAATGAGTTGCTGCACCAAACATAGCACATCACTGTCTGCTAACATTATCACAATCCCAACATATCTGCAGATAATCACATCCAGCAGAAGCGACTGCAAGGTTAAGTAGACGCTCTGGGCTAACCGGCTCTTCATAATGAGGCCATTTACAACCAGCAGTCAGGCCTGTCGTTGTAATCAGTGGCCGTCTCCCTATCCTTTCTTCCTACTGCTCTCCCCCCTTCCCCCTGCCATCATCTGACAGCTCCACTGCAGAGACAGACAACTGGAGCAGAGTAGCCTAATCTCTATGTCTGCCTCTCACCAATTTGCTCTCTCATTTTCTTTGCCTGTCTCCCTCTCGGCCTGACTCCCTATCTCCCTCTCGCTCTCTGAAGCACTGCAGCTGTAGGAGACAGGACGGTCAGGGGGTCTGGGCTGGGGGCTGCTGTGGCCAGCTGCGTTCCTTCAGCGTTCCGAATGAACCATGAATGATTCAGCAGGGTGTGTGTGTGTGTGGATGTATGTACCTCTTATCGGGGGAGGCTCGGGAGATGTTCCTGTCGTGCTGTCTCTCTTTCCTCCTGTCATGGCGGATCTCGTCACGCTCTCTGGCCTCACCATCCTCGCCACCTGCCACAGGAGAGAGAGCGGGAGGGAGAGGTGGCGTAGAAGAAAGAGGATAGAGAGGAGAATAAGGGTGAGAGGATGGAGAGAGAGTTACAGAGTGACGACAGAAAGAGGGGAGGTATGGAGGGAGAAAGCGTGCGAGAGAGAAGGAGCAAGGGTGTTACCAGGCAGCTCACTCACACATAATCAGGACTGACAGCTGAGTAGTCTGCTCTCTGCGTGCACAGAGCTACTTGGACAAGATTCTGAGAAAGGTCTAGGGGTTTGTGTTCCTCAATGCTACATTTGGTTAAACCTCGTCAGTATATTGAATTTCAAATATATTGATTGATTTGTCACAGACCATCCACACGACTTTACAACACTTTACATTGGCAGTCCTTGTACAGGAAAACATGACATCACAAACAGGTGACCTGATCCGAGATCTGTGGTTAGGTTCAAGCAGGAAGAGGTTGTGGACTCACCTCTGTCCCCTCTGTGACCTTTGATCCCTGCCCTGCGTACTCACGCCATCTGAGCCAGCTCTCTTGAGTTTTTCCTCCTTCTTCTACTTCTCTTTCTGGGCCATCTTCTTCTCCACCTGGGATCTCATCTGCACAGCCTCTCTGGCCTGGATGCAGTAGACACAGAGTTAGTTTACATTAATTTAAATCAACATCACATTTTAAACTTTAGGCTACAATCATAAATGTGGCTTGGAGGCATATAGGCTTAGACACAGCACAACGAAGAGAAAGAAAACACAGAATCTTAATTTTATGATGAGAGAATCACTCTAAAAGCTAGAGCCAATATCATACAGAAAAGTAGTCGGCTTTGAAATTGACACAAAGGTCTGTAATTTTTATCATAGGTACACTACAACTGTGAGAGACGGAATCTAAAAAAAAATCCAGAAAATCTCATTGTATGATTTTTAAAGTAATTAATTTGCATTGTATTGCATGACATAAGTATTTGATCACCGACCTGTTAGTTTTTCTTTAAGAAGCCCTCCTGTTCTCCACTCATTACCTGTATTAACTGCACCGGTTTGAACTCGTTACCTGTAAAAAAGACACCTGTCCACACACTCAATCAAACAGACTCCAACCTCTCCACAATGGCCAAGACCAGAGAGGGTGTAAGGACATCAGGGATACAATTGTAGACCTACACAAGGCTGGGATGGGAGTCAATCACCACCTTCCGGAGACACCTGAAACCCCACCTCTTTAAGGAATACCTAGGATAGGATAAGTAATCCTTCTCACCCCCCCCTTAAAAGATTTAGATGCACTATTGTAAAGTGGCTGTTCCACTGGATGTCATAAGGTGAATGCACCAATTTGTAAGTCGCTCTGGATAAGAGCGTCTGCTAAATGACTTTAATGGGCTTCAGGACAATAGGCAAGCAGCTTGGTGAGAAGGCAACAACTGTTGGAAAAATGCAAGAAGTTCAAGATGACGGTCAATCACCCTCGGTCTGGGGCTCCATGCAAGATCTCACCTCGTGGGGCATCAATGATCATGAGGAAGGTGAGGGATCAGCCCAGAACTACCCGGCAGGACCTGGTCAATGACCTGAAGAGAGCTGGGACCACAGTCTCAAAGAAAACCATAGGGAACACACTACGCCGTCATGGATTAAAATCCTGCAGAGCATGCAAGGTCCCCCTTCTCAAGCCAGCGCATCCAGGCTCCAGGCCGTCGTCTGCAAGTGTCCCTGCTACAAGACGTCTGAAGTTTGCCAATGACCATCTGGATGATCCAGAGGAGGAATGGGAGAAGGTCATGTGGTCTGATGAGACAAAAATGTAGCTTTTTGGTCTAAACTCCACTTTAGATGCGTGTTTGGAGGAAGAAGAAGGATGAGTACAACCTCAAGAACACCATCCCAACCGTGAAGCATGGAGGTGGAAACATCATTCTTTCGGGATGCTTTTCTGCAAAGGGGACAGGACGACTGCACCGTATTGAGGGGAGGATGGATGGGGCCACGTATCGCTAGATCTTGGCCAACAACCTCCTTCCCTCAATAAGAGCATTGAAGATGGGTCGTGGCTGGGTCTTCCAGCATGACAACGACCCGAAACACACAGCCAGGGCAACTAAGGAGTGGCTCCGTAAGAAGCATCTCAAGGTCCTGGAGTGGCCTAGCCAGTCTCCAGACCTGAACCCAATAAATATTTGGAGGGAGCTGAAAGTCTGTATTGCCCAGCGACAGCCCCGAAACCTGAAGGATCTGAAGAAGGTGTGTATGGAGGAGTGGGCCAAAATCCCTGCTGCCGTGTGTGCAAACCTGGTCAAGAACTACAGGAAACGTATGATCTCTGTAATTGTAAACAAAGGTTTCTGTACCAAATATTAAGTTCTGCTTTTCTGATGTATCAAATACTTATGTCATGCAATAAAATGCAAATTAATTACTTAAAATGTTTTGATTTTTGTTTTAGATTCTGTCTCTCCCAGTTGAAGTGTAACTATGATAAAAATTACAGACCTCTACATGCTTTGTAAGTAGGAAAACTTGCAAAATCGGCAGTGTATCAAATACTTATTCTCCCCACTTTATGTATGTATGTATGTATGTATGTATGTATGTATGTATGTATGTATGTATGTATGTATGTATGTATGTATATATATTTCAGAGAGACTCAGAGAAGGAATCGCTAATCACAGGACAAACATCGGTTCTCAACCACAGTGTACCTTTCTGTCAACAATGTAGAGCGCCTCGGCCAGTTTGGCAAAGTTGTCATTGATGTGAACGGTCTGCAGTCCTCTACCGTCCGCTGCCAGATGCTTGTCCAGGGGGGGTGGTGTAACTCGAGAAGACAAACCCAGAATATAGGACTCAACTTTGGGAACACTTTCTATGAAACACACACTCACACATAATTAAGTGGTAATGCCAGAGAAGCCGATGTTTGGAGGATATACTGGCACAGGTCTGGTTAGGCTTTATCTCGGGTCGGCGAACCGTGCCAAGATATCCTCCAAACACCGGCTTCGAGGGCATTGTCACTTTTAAACAACAGGTTACCAACATATTCAAATAATGACAGACATATTTACATTTTTCATACCATTTCATCCTTCCACAAGATATAGTCTCGACACAAATCTAGGGTTGCTACCCAAGATATAGTCTCGACACAAATCTAGGGTTGCTACCAATGTCGGCTGGTTGTTCGTTCTATCGGTTTGGTTGCTAGAGATGCGACCCAGTCGTTCATTCTAAATGTTCCATTGCCATACTGGCTGGCAACTTTCTTATCCCTTGCTTGCTAGCTAGTCAACTACAGCTAACTTAGTCACATCAAAAAGTGCAGCCAGAATAACAGCAAAGTCGCCACATTTGCATAAGCTGTTTTCTAGTGACATTTATTTGGATACATCCATAACAATGAGCTAATGAGGCGTGATTTCACCTGGCATAGAAAATGTGCTCACTCCTCAGGACACTGTTGTTCAGAGGAGCTAGCCAACGACACAGCTAACACAGTCACTTCAAACTCAAGCTGGAAAGACATCAAACAAGCTGCACTTCGTTTCACTTTTTATTTTATGTTTATACATATCCATAAAATGATGCCAGCTGATTCATAATTTCGATTGGCTGAGAAACGCTGCCTGTCTATCTCATCGCCCGAAACTGTCTATATGCTTTTAATAGTGGAGATCAAGTTAATGAAGTGCCTGGCTGGGCTGATGAGACAGTGGATTGCTCAGTCAGATGGAACAGAGTAAATAGGCATTTTAACGTCATAGGATTTAGCTGGTGGTAACTTGTGGAATAGACACAGACTGGAATGCGCTTTTAACCAATCAGCATTCAGGATAAAACCAACCAGTTGTATAATGCCTTATAATAGAAATATAGTGCATTACACAACTTTGCTTTAGGCAATCACAAAAACCACTAGTCATAGAACACAGGAGTGTACTTACAATGTCAGCAATCCTGACCTCAAACAAACACAACCTCCCATTGAGTCAGTGTCTCCAGAAGGAGAGAGCAGAGTTGGTATATCTTTGCGTTCTTCCAGTTTGAGATGCAGGGAGGAATCTTCCTTGACTTTCATCTGGTAGGACAGAGAGAGAAAACGCATCACATCTTTGCTCAACACATCAACACAGCTAGAGAAGAGAGTACATTTCATTTGGACACGAAAAAAGGTGTTGAGTTGAGCTGATCCTTTTACACATTATTAAAAGTAATAAAAACACTATTGGCAACTTAAAATCTCGAGATCAGTTAAGTCTGTCTGAACCCCAACGGTACCTTTCTGCTTGGCGAGTGCATGACAGGTGCAGGAGGGGAGGGAGGTCCACCAGGAATCTTCTTATTGATCCTGGAATAAGGAACCTTGACACACCACATCCTAGATGACAAAATAAGCGAGTGTGCTTCTAGCTTTATTTAGCAGATGTGCATGACTCAAGTTATCCTAGCACATAGGCAGGTTGGCTGTTTAGCAACAAAACCGACGAGTGCACAGCTATAGGACAAAACAGACTTTGACGGTTGACAACATGTAAGTTATATTTTGCACAAGGACCACGTATCGTCTCTTGTTACAGTTGCTTGTTAGCTAGCCAGCGAATATTCCGTCAAAACAAGACATGGTATCAAGTACAAGATAAAACTAGCTGAAATGAGCCACCCACGATTCCCCACATGGCAGTTTCTTGTCATTGTTGCTAGCTATCTAGGGGTGGCAGGCTAGCCTAGTGGTTAGAGCGTTGGACAAGTAACCAGAAGGTTGCAAGTTCAAACCCCCGAGCTGACAAGGTACAAATCTGTTGTTCTGCCCCTGAACAGGCAGTTAACCCACTGTTCCTAGGCTGTTCCTAGGCCTTGTTAAATAAAGGAAAAATAAAATAAATATCTAGTCCCCCAGAATCATATAACATGTGTGCATTGTTTCTGTGACCTTGTCAGCTAACCTGTCTATAGCAAGATAGTGAAAGCACATATGTTTTAAAGTTTAGTCAGTTATGAGTTTAGTCAGCGACGCTGGTGGGAATGTACTTACTTGACGCGTGGGGCTCCATGGGGTCCTTCTGCATCTCCACCATACGTTTGACCCCCGAGTTGAAGTCCACGCCCTGCTGGGACGGAGTGTACCTGGGGAAATGATACAGGTATCAGAATCAGTATGAATAAATGCATGCATGCATACATTACAGCACAGTGTGTGGAGGATGTATTTTCTAAGTATACCCTAGTGCTCCTGATGCTTTCTATACCGCCCATGATGACAGGATTTATATAGCCTAGTCGTATTATCTAGGGCATTCACTCACTGCTACAATGTACAATGTGTACACACACACACACACACACACACACACACACACACACACACACACACACACACACACACACACACACACACACACACACACACACACATACACACACACTACAGGTCACAAACGCCACCATTTTCCCAGTTGTTATTGAAATTCACAGTTTAATGTCTTAATGTACTCTGAAATTAAAGCATAGAACAAATAAACAACTGGAGACAAAACATTTTTTAACCATGGAATCATTTTGTTTAACATAACACTTTGCAGACAGCCAAACACACTTGGGGCATTCTTTCTACAATGGAAATCAAATATTGTTGGGAAAGTTCTTCCCGACACTGTTGCAGAAGTTCCCACAAATGTGCTGCACTTGTAGGTTGCTTTGCATTCACCCTTCTGCCCAGTTCATCTCAAACAAGCTCCATGGGGTTTAAGGCTGGAGACTGTGCTGGCCTTTCCATGATTTGAAGCCTACTGTCTTGTTCTTTTCTTCTAAAGTAGTTCTGACATAGCCTGGAGGTATGTTTTGGGTCATTATCTTGCTGTACGATGAACCCCTGCAAAATGCTGTGATCGCTGTTTTGGTTCAGGGTGCCACTCACTCTGTACAAGTCGCCAACTCTGGATCCAGCAAAAGTGCATGAGACCATCACGCTTCCTCCTCCATGTTTCACAGTTTTTTAAAATGTACCTAGGCAAGTCAGTTAAGAACAAATTCTTATTTTCAATGACGGCCTAGGAACAGTGGGTTCACTGCCTGTTCAGGGGCAGAACGACAGATTTGTACCTTGTCAGCTCGGGGATTTGAACTTGCAACCTTCCGGTCACTAGTCCAACGCTCTAACCACTAGGCTACCCTGCCGCCCCAGTTGCTGTCACACACTGAGGAACCATCCTTAAGCCTACTTGACGGTGTACAAAAACCCTGCACGATGAACCGAAGTCCTCCTTGAGGTCTTCAGTTGTCCGCTGGCAGTGCTTCATGGCCCAGGCAAGCCTATTTCTTATTTTGCCATCTTAGCAATGGCTTTCTTACTGCCACTCAACCTCTCAAACCTACAGCTCGAGGTATTCTCTTCACAGTTGAAACAGACTTGCTTAAGTTGACCAGTGTTAAGCTGTGCTTGAAGCGGTTGTCCTGTGAGCCACCTATCACGCAAGCTGTTGACTCTCAGAATCTTGTCTTCCGATTCTGTTGTGGCTTTGGGTCTGCCTTTTGATGGTGTAGGAAACTGTACTCACTGACACCGTGGCAATTTCTCTAAAGGAAAGACCTACACTTTTATGGGTTATAATGGTCTGTCTTCCTTTGTTAATTGCTTTTTCCCCCTCTCCATTATGATAGCAATATACTACTTCCTGCAGTACAATACTGTCCAAATAATGCTTAAGAGGGTGTAGTAACACAGTCTGTTCCAACACGGCTTTTATATAGACTGCGGGTTTGTAAGTAATCAACAAAAGTTGGGACACCCGTAGGAACTGTTAGCATCAACTTTCAAGGCTTAATTTACTTCCATTGCTGCAGAACAGCTGTAAGTTGTTAACCCATTACTTGTTCCCTGAAAAAGGCCCCTTTTCACAACTCTGGAATGTACATTCATTTTCAGCTTTTGGTAAGCTAAACTTTATTTTAAACCTCTGGCAGTTTATCGCTTACCTTTGTACCATTTCAGGTTATTCACTGGACTTAAACTGCTTAAAATGTAGAAAATAGTCAAAATAAAGAAAAACCCTTGAATGAGTAGCTTCAAATAAAGGTGTAGGTGTATAAAATCAAGCACACAGCCATGCAATCTCCATATACAAACATTAGCAGTAGAACGGCCTTACTAAAGAGCTCAGACCGTCATAGTATGCCACCTTTCCAACAAGTTCCCCGGTCAACTGTACGTACTGTTATTGTGAAGTGGAAACTTCTAGGAGCAACAACGGCTCAGCCATGAAGTCGTAAGCCACACAAGTTCACAGAACGGGACTGCAGACTGCTGAAGCACATAAAAATCCTCTGTCCTCAGTTGCAACACTCACTACCGAGTTCCAAACTGCCTCTGGAAGCAACTTCAGCACAAGTACTGTTTGTCAGGAGCTTAATGAAATGGGTTTCCATGGCCGAGCAGCCGTAGTGCACAAGCCTCCTTAATGCCTAGCATCGGCTGGAGTGGTGTGAAGCTTGTCGCCATTGGACTCTGGAGCAGTGGAAACACGTTCTATGGAGTGATGAGTCACGCTTCACCATCTGGCAGTCCGAAGGACTAATCTGGGTTTGGCGGATGCCAGGAATGTTTGGTGGAGGAGGAATAATGGTCTGGGGCTGTTTTTCATGGTTCAGGCTAGGCACCTTAGTTCCAGTGAAGGGAAATCTTAACGCTACAGCATACAATGACATACTAGACCATTCTGTGCTTCCAAATTTGTGGCAACAGTTTGGGGAAGTCCCTTTCCTGTTGCAGCATAACAATGCCCCCGTGCACAAAGAAAAATCCATACAGAAATGGTTTGTCGAGATTGGTGTGGAAGAACTTAACTGGCCTGCACAGAGCCCTGACCTCTACCCCATCGAACACCTTTGGGATGAATTGGAACGCCAACTGTGAGCCTGGCCTAGTCACCAACATCAGTGCCCGACCTCACTAATGCTCTTGTGGAGTTGTCCCTGCAGCAATATTCCAACATCTAGTGGAAAGCCTTCCCAGATGAGAGGTAAGTGTTATAGCAGAAAAAGGGGGACCAACTCCATATTAATGCCCATGATTTTGGAATGCGATGTTCGATGAGAAACATGTCCACACACCTTTGGTCATGTAGTGTAAATATATACCTGTATTTAGTATTGTATTCAGCGGATTTAATTTAGAAAAAGCCCATATTTTAACTCACGAACCGGCAGTCACTAGTTAGCTTTTCAGTTGACGCTAGTGCCGTTCTGCTGCGGAGCAGCGCCAGAGTTCTATTGAGCATTGACCACTTTTTGATCATGCCCTTGATGACGTTCCATTCACTCTAAATGTGCTACATTCTCAGAGTAAATCGTTGGTAACTTTTGGAACCATATATGGTAGAGACATGAGGTTTGGAGTATTGTTTTTCTAACAAAATGTTCTATTGAATGGACATACTTGTAGAAACCTTGAATGAATTAAGCATTTTATGGGTGAACACCCTATATTATCTTCAATTTTGAAAAGGGAGAAACTCATAAACAACAGTTGGCATCATCCATCACATTCAAAATCCGTACATGATGTACTGTGCTGAGGCCTGTTTGTCAGCTGCCCTCACAGGCATAGCTGCAGCTATCTTCTGAGAGACCTGCTTCAGCAGAGCATCGCGGGTCTTCTCCGTCAGCTATTTGACAGCCTCTTCGTCAGGCTTCTGCAACTCTGGGGCATAGTCGCTCAGCACTTCCTTAGGAAGCAGGTCTGAGTACTTACTGAAAATCACCTGCACAGTGACAACAGAGGAGACAGCTGAATATATAGAAACTGAACTGTACACAGGTCCTCCGTGACAGTAGTTATTCAAATGATGGCTCTCTGTTTAATACAGGATTGTGGCAAGAAACAGCTTTTTTAACTTGGTAACTAGATGACAATAACAAAAACATGGTGGGTCACAGCACAGGAAGGAGTCTGGAGACCACTGCTCTATAAAATAAAGATGTGGGCACAGTGATTCATAGGCAATTTCATCCCCAGAATCATGGTTCCCAGCGTCATGGTCCTATGTGGCTCAGTTGGTAATGCATGACACTTGCAACACCAGGTCTACTACATTGTAGATCTAGGTAGACCAGCTGGATATCTATTAACATTCTTACCTTGTCCTTGCCCTGTCCCTGTCTGGCGATGGCGTCGTATTTGATCTTGGCCTCCCCGTCCACCTGTACAGGGCGTTGGAGCACTTCTTCTTCCTTCCCATCTCCAGAGGGAACTGGGCCACGTGGATTTCAGGGAACGCAAAGCCATCTCAAAAGTCCTCCAACACAAGGAAGGTTGTCAAACACTGAGAGACTAGTAGTAAAAAGCAATGTGCAGATGTACCCATTTCCACTGTCCTACAACACAGGGGAGTCCAACACACAAACTGAGAGGAAAAAGCTATATCCCGTGATATCGCTTTTCTGAACATTCAGGGCGTCATTTCTAACACAACACCAACAATAACACAGCTTCAATCCATTAAACTGGGTATGGAGTAAAGTTTAGTACTTCCAGAGAGCGGGGAACCCAGCTATTCCTGTAGCCGTGGGGAGGGGGTTGTCTGCGGGAGGAGACGAGGGCGGTGGAGTGGGACCTCTGTGCCCGGGCCCTCTACTCGGACTCCAGCTGGTCCTGGGACAACTGAGTCGGCGCAGGTAGGAAATTGTCATTCTTTTTGCACCATTAGCTAAGATTTCCACTTCCAACATCTCGACTGTAAACAAGGCCATCTAACGTTAGGATAACGTAGTTAACCTTACGTAGTTACAGTAGCGTATGTGGGCGGTGCATGTGCTAGCTGCAAATACTAGTTTTGAAACACAACAGAAGCTTTTGTGTTCGCAGTAGTAACGTGCAGGTACTAATAAACCTGACCCCGATACAATAACTAGCTAAACACCAAAACAAGAAACTGGTGAAGGAGACCAGCTAAGGTTAGCTTGCTAGCTAAGGGAGTAACTAACTAACATTAGGGAAAGGCCAGGACTCGTCTCAGGAGTTAGCCATAGCTAGCTATAAGCTAACGAACAAAACATCGATTTCAAAGCAATAATATGGCAGTAAAACCTTAGTAACTTTACATAATCTTAACATGACATCTTATCGCTTGATTGAAATTGTTTTACATTCTGTAACAAAAAATAAGGCCTTTCCACAACACTCACTTCATAAGTGACATTCTTGTTTATGCCACAATGTCTATGATCTCGCAATGCTTGCTTCAACGTTTTTCTGAAAAGGGCGAGGAAGAGGGTCAAAGTGAGAGGTTTCACTCTCAAATCACATTGTATTTGTCACCTGCTTCGTAAACAGCAGGTGTAGACTAACAGTGAAACGCTTACTCAAGGGTCCTTTTCCAACAATGCAGAGTTTAAGATAAAGATCAAATACGAATACAAATAGTGACACAAGGAATACATATACAGTGAATAACGATAAAGAGTCGTGCCCTCTTCACAACTGTGTGGGTATGGACCATGTTAATTCCTTAGTTATGTGGACACACATGAACTTGAAGCTCTTGACCCGCTCCAGTACAGCTCCATCGATATGGATGGGGGCGTGCTTGCCCATTAGTTTTCTGTAGTTCACAATCAGCTCCTTTGTCTTGCTGACATTGAGGAAGAGGTTGTTGTTCTTGAACCATACTGCCAGGTCTGTGGCCACTTCCCTCTAGACTGGTTCATCATCATCGGTGATCAGTCCTACCACCGCCGTGTCGTCAGCAAACTAGATGATGGTGTTGGAGTCGTGTGCGGCCACACAGTCGTGGATGAACAGAGAGTAAAGAAGAGGACTAAGCACACGCACCTGAGGGGGGGTCTTACTCACATCGGCTACGGAGAGCAAGATCACAGAGTCGTCCGGAACATCTGGTACTCTCATGCATGGTTCAGTGTTGCTTGCCTTGAAGTGATCATTTAGCTTGTCTGTTAGACTCACGTCACTGGGCAGCTCGTGGCTGGGTTTCTTGGTAATCCATGATAGTTTGCAAGCCATGCCACATCCATCCTGCCAGAGCCGGCGTAGTAGGGTTCAATCTTAGTCCTGTATTAACGCTTTGCCTGTTTGATGGCTTGCCGGAGGTCATAGCCATCAAACAGGGTCATCAAAATCTAGCCAAAATATGTGCTTATTTTGGACCTAAGCTTGCCACCTGCCTTCCCACCTTTGGGCCAATGACTCCCGTCTCCCGGAGACTTGAGCATCTCGTCATTATACATATACAATTGGATAAAGCCAATGTTGACTTTGTGGCTGTGCTATCTAGTGGAAACTGTTGAGTAGGGGTGTGTGGAAAGGAGTGGGTGTGTCGAAAGGAAAATAGTGGGCGTGTGGAAAGGAGTGGTTGTGTTGAAAGCGCTCTGCTATAGATTAGATGCTTTTGATTGAGCTGTGTTTTTTTCTTTTATGTTGAGCTACCAGAGGATGAGTCTGAGGATGAGTCTGCCAGAGGATGAGTCTGAGAATTATTTCACTGTATATTTTCACTTATAAAGTTATATGTTTATTTTTTATTAAAAGTGCTGATGTAACTCTACCTACATGTACATATTACCTCAATTACCTCAACTAACCGGTGCCCATTGACTCTGTACCGGTACCCCCTGTATATAGCCTCGCTTGTTATTTTACTGCTGCTGCTGAATTATTTGTTAGTTTTATTTTCTATTCTCTACTTATCTATTATTTACTTAACACTTAAAAAAAATCTTCTTAAAGCATTGCTGGTGAAGGGCTTGTAAGCAAGCATTGATTTGATGATGGCTGCAGTGTTACTTACAATGACTTGGCTACTCCGTAACTTGTCAAGCGGGAGCGAAGGGCACAGTGTTGTTGCCATTCATGCCTTCCCCATTGAGTAGTAGACTGTATGTTTGTATCAAGGTTACATCTACAGTATGGTTATCAATATCAGTTATATTTTTGGGTAGGCTGCTATCCTACTTGAAATAAAATCATGGGAGGGAAAAATGCTACCCCCACTGCTAATGGCCCAGCAAAGGCAATTCAGGTGAGGAGCCCCTGCAACAAAGCAACTCACGCCAAACATTTAAGACTAGATAGCACATTAATCAGTGATCACCAAGGATGTCCAAGGTGAAATAGCTTATGAAATCTATCGATAGGCTATTAGATGTCAAATATATAGGGCGAAGTCAGAAAAAGTGGAACCTCCATTTTGAGGCCTAGCATTCTACACTGTTGTAACTGCCTCAAAATGATCCGAATTAGGCTATTGAGAAGATGGCAGAAAGAGCATCGATGACCCAAAAGATAAATGCTGCCTTGTCTCATTCATCTCCCTGTCACTCATCCTCAATCCTCTGACAGTGTTATTTCTCCAAACCCTGTCAGCTCACATCCATCACAGCATTTCCGCATCAGATCAAACTTCATTAGGTGTCCATTCGCCAAAAGAAGACACAATAAAGACCAAAATAGCAATAGCCTAAGTGCCTCTTCAATACTGTTGACCTTTGTTCAGGTCTTTTCTAATATGTTCCACTGAATGGAAATCCCTCTTTGAGACTTTCTCCAATAGGATACGTATTGTATTAATACATAACAGTGGGTCACATCCCGTGTGGAAAATATATAGAATAATGTATTAACAAGGTTCTTAAGTGTTCTACCTGGAACTTGGAAGTGATACATATGGCAGTAAATACACTTACACGATTCATTGAAGATTCTTGTAATATACAACTTATATGTTGCATGTATTGTATGAAAAACATACATTAGAGACATGTAAACGAATCCTTCCAAAGTCTCAAATACCATATCTATGTAGGAAAATGACCTCAATCATGTATTCAAATGAGTTTTGCCACATACATGTATATGTTAACACATACAGTGCCTTCGGGAAATTATTCAGACCCCTTGACTTCTTCCAAATTTTGTTACGTTACAGCCTTATTTTAAAATGTATTAAATTGTCACGTCCTGACCATAGGAAGCCTTTATTTTCTATGGTAGAGTAGGTCAGTGCGTGACTAGGGATTTAGTCTAGTTTATATTTTCTATGTGGGGTTCTAGTTTGTTTTTTCTATGTTGGTGTGTTGGTATGATTCCCAATTGAGGCAGCTGGCTATCGTTGTCTCTAATTGGGGATCATACTTAAGTAGCATTTTTACACCTGTGTGTTATGGGATAATCTTTTGAGTAAGTGTATGTAGCACCTCTGTTGTCACGGTTTGTTGTTTCGTTGGTTTGTTTTGCAAATTTTCACTTTCGCCTTGGTCCGTCTATACAAATGAACGTGACAGAATATCCCATCAACAAAGGACCTAGCAGCGTGCCCGGGAGGAGATGGCATCCTGGCCTTTGGCGGAGATCAGGGAGAGAACATCCTGGACTTGGGACGACATAATGGCAGGAGAGAAGAGCCTGCCATGGAAGCAGGCAGAAGCAGCGAGGGAGGGACAGCGACGTAGTCGGGGAGGAAGGCCACAGAAACCCCACATTTTTTATGGGGGGGGCACATGGAGCAGTTGGCGGAGCCGAGGAGTGAACCAGAGCCAGTCTGGGAGAAGAGGGAGAATGTGGAGGAGAGAGAAATGAGAGAGTTATTGAATTGGTGGAGGATGCACGACATTTGCCCTAAGGAGCGTGTTATCGATTTAAAGCCACCTGAGTCAGCTCTCCGTACTCATCCTGAGAAGTGTGTCAAAGTTCCGGTACAAGTGATGCCGGCTATATGCACCAGGTCTCCAGTACGCCTTCCCAGCCCAGTACGTCCTGTGTCAACTCCCCGCAATCACCGTGCAGAGTGTGTCATGGTTCCGGCACCATCTGTGCCAGTTCTACGCACCAGGTCTCCAGTACGCCTCCACAGCTCAGTACGTCCGGTGCTATCTTCCCGCACTCACCGTGCGGAGTGTGTCATCGTTCCGGCACCATCTGTGCCAGTTCTACCGTGCGGAGTGTGTCATCGTTCCGGCACCATCTGTGCCAGTTCTACGCACCAGGTCTCCAGTACACCTTCCCAGCCCAGTACGTCCTGTGCTAGCTTCCAGAACTCACCGTGCGGAGTGTGTCATGGTTCCTGCACCATCTGTGCCAGTTCTACGCACCAGGTCTCCAGTGTGCCTCCACAGCCCAGTACGTCCTGTGCCTGCTCCTCGCACTTTCCCTCAAGTGCGGTTCCCCAGTCTGGTATGTCCTGTGCCTGCTCCTCGCACTCTCCCTCAAGTGCGTGTCCCCAGTCCAGTACGTCCTGTGCCTGCTCAACATACCACATAATAACAAAGGAAAAATAGGTTTTTGGAAATGTTTGAAAATGTATTAAAAACAAACAGAATCATATACATTTTAAGAGAAGGGATGACCTTAATGTATGTCAAATAGAGGCACAATGGGCTCAAGTACATCTGCCTCACCAGGCACCCATATTGGTAGGATGTGTGTATAGACCTCCTAGCTCTAAGGTGTGCTATCTGGGTAACTTATGTACTGGGTTTGACCAGGCCACAGATAGCAACAGAGATGTATTTATATTGGGGGATTTTAATATAAATTGGAAGGATGACAATAATTCCAATAAAACAAAATGGATGAGATTTGCCAAGAACTGTGGTTTGAAACAAATGGTTAATGTTACTACTAGATCTTCAATTAAGTTGGGTCATCGTTCAGACACATGCATTGATCAGATTTTCTGTAATATACCATTGCAATGCTTAAAAGCCAGATCAATGCCAGTGGGCTGGACAGACCATAATATTGTGACCATAACCATGAACACCAAGGTTCCAAAGAAACCTCAAAGGATTGTGGTTAAGAGAAATATTAAAACATTTAATCATGAGCTATTTCTAAATGATTTGGCTGCTGTACCCTGGGAGCTGATTTATCTAGAGGATGATTTAAATCACGCTACAGGAATGTTTTATTGATTTGCTCACTGAGGTAATGGACCATCATGCCCCTTTAAGAAAGAGTACAGTTGGTGCCCGTCCATCTCCATGGATTGATGAAGGAACTGGGTGAGGCTTTTCCTCAAAGAAATATGTCAATGCTTTAATTGATTGGAAAAATGATTCTATAAAGATATGGAACACAGTTAAGGGATTACTTGGTACATCTATCTCATCACGCCCATCTAGTGTGGAGGTTGACAGGAAAATAATAACAAAACCAGTTGATATTGCCAATCATTTTGAAAAGACCAAAACAGCATGGGATACAATTAAGTATAAGAGGAGTACAAATTGAAGAAGTGGCAGAAACAAAACTATTGGGAGTGCAGCTAGACAACTGCTTATCATGGTCGTCTCAAATAACCAATCTATGTCAAAATAATAATATTAAATCAGCATGCATAATCAGAAGGATAGCTAAATATTTACCAGGAAAAATTATTCAGCAAATAACACAAGCATTAATTGAGAGTCAGGTGAACTACTGTTCTGTGGTCTGGCGAAATGCATCATCAAGTGAAGTTAGGAGGCTGCAGAATGCACAGAACAAAGCAGCAAGGATTGTTTTAAGGTGGAGATATGGTTCTTCTGTTGCAGTCATGCGCAATGTTCTTGGTTGGTCATCAATCGATAAGATAATTGAAAGGAACATGCTTATTTTATTTCATAATATACATCATTTAAAATGGCCAAGTTCTATTCACAACGGTATTCAGTTGGTAAGAGACAGACATTCAGTAAATACTAGGAATAGATTGTCCACCATCTATGCGTTATCTAGACAGAAAAGAGAAATAGGCAAAATAACATTTCGATTTATTTATCTTATTTCACCTTTATTTAACCAGGTAGGCAAGTTGAGAACAAGTTCTCATTTACAACTGCGACCTGGCCAAGATAAAGCAAAGCAGTTCGACACATACAACAACACAGAGTTACACATGGAGTAAAACAAACATACAGTCAATAATACAGTAGAAAAATAAGTCTAAATACAATGTGAGCAAGTGAGGTGAGATAAGGGAGGTAAAGGCAAAAAAAGGCCATGGTGGCGAAGTAAATACAATATAGCAAGTAAAACACTGGAATGGTTGATTTGCAGTGGAAGAATGTGCAAAGTAGAGATAGAAACAATGGGGTGCAAAGGAGCAAAATAAATAAATAAATACAGTAGGGAAAGAGGTAGTTGTTTGGGCTAAATTATAGATGGGCTATGTACAGGTGCAGTAATCTGTGAGCTGCTCTGACAGCTGGTGCTTAAAGCTAGTGAGGGAGATAAGTGTTTCCAGTTTCAGAGATTGTTGTAGTTCGTTCCAGTCATTGGCAGCAGAGAACTGGAAGGAGAAGCGGCCAAAGGAAGAATTGGTTTTGGGGGTGACCAGAGAGATATACCTGCTGTAGCGTGTGCTACAGGTTGGTGCTGCTATGGTGACCAGCGAGCTGAGATAAAGGGGGACTTTACCTAGCAGGGTCTTGTAGATGACCTGGAGCCAGTGGGTTTGGCGACGAGTATGAAGCGAGGGCCAGCCAACGAGAGCGTACAGGTCGCAGTGGTGGGTAGTATATGGGGCTTTGGTGACAAAACAGATGGCACTGTGATAGACTGCAACCAATTTATTGAGTAGGAAGTTGAGGATTGGTAAGATAGTCAGTTTTACAAAGGTATGTTTGGCAGCATGAGTGAAGGATGCTTTGTTGCGAAATAGGAAGCCGATTCTAGATTTAACATTGGATTGGAGATGTTTGATGTGAGTCTGGAAGGAGAGTTTGCAGTCTAACCAGTCACCTAGGTATTTGTAGTTGTCCACCTACAAGTCAGAGCCGTCCAGAGTAGTGATGTTGGACAGGTGGGCAGGTGCAAGTAGCGATCGGTTGAAGAGCATGCATTTAGTTTTACTTGTATTTAAGAGCAATTGGAGGCCACGGAAGGAGAGTTGTATGGCATTGAGGCTCGCTCTGAGGGTTGTTAACACAGTGTCCAAAGGAGGGCCAGAAGTATACAGAATGGTGTCGTTTGTGTAGAGGTGGATCAGAGACTCACCAGCAGCAAGAGCGACATCATTGATGTATACAGAGAAGAGAGTTGGTCCAATAATTGAACCCTGTGGCACCCCCATAGAGACTGCCAGAGGCCCATTTCTTTATTTAGAGCAATACATACATAGAATAAATTAACTGAGCAAACCAGAAACCTTTCAATATATACATTTAAACATTATTTTAAAACAATTTAAATATACTACATAGAAATGTTGTGGGACTATAGTAGATGAAGAATCATTTTTTTTTTTAGATTGAGTATTTATTGGGTCATTATGTTAGTATATTATGTATGTTTGTAATAGTGTGTTATATGTGGAAATGTGTTCGTATTATAAATGGTATTTTAATGTTTAACTCTTTAGTCATATCTCAGTTGATCTATTTGCTTATGGCCTTGCCTACACCTAGCAACTTGTTTTTTAAATTATATGAGCAAAATAATATTCCATTTTATTTGGAACGGCAAGCCAGACTAAATTAAACAGTCCTACATGAATTTGGAGGGCTAAAATGATTAAATATTAAAGCATTAGACCTCTCACTAAAGGCTTCAGAATGAGTTATTCTTAAATCCAAACTGGTTCTCTAGCAGAATAGAATGTCTCACCCCATGTCCAAGAATGGCATTTTCCCCTTTAATTTAATTTCAACCTCACACTTTCCAATATTTGAAAATGAAATTGTCTCCAAAATATCACTATTTTTAAAACAAGCCATAGAAAGTTTGTGGCAATTTCAGTTTAGTCCACCAGAAAAGACAGAACAAATATTACAACAAATATTATCGGCAAATGATTATGGCAGCTCACCACACCTGTCTGATTCAGAGGGGTTAGGTTGAATGCGGAAGACACATTTCAGTTGAAAGCATTCAGTTGTACAACTGACTAGATATCCCCTTTCCCTTTCCTTTAAACTCAAATATACTATTTGATAAAAAAAAACATTATATATATATATATATTTTATATTGTATGATCTTTGTAAATTATATAAATAGAACTGGTGGAGTTATGGTGGAGTTATGTCTCACTTGCAGCTAACAAAAATATATGGAAATGTCTGCTATCCAAAATTACAACCAACTAATTGCAGCATTACTGCAAAAATGAAAGAGGTAAGTGGAAGGGGAAGAAAGTAAGGAACTTGTATGTTGGCCCTGCATTAAAGAACAAAATTGGTTAAATAAAATTGGGATGAATAAAAAAGTATACCAGTTTAATTTAAGGGGTTGGAAATGATGCAGACAATTACAATGATGGAAGCCACAATCTATCTGCAATATTAAAGCTGATTTACAGCCTAAACAATTAAGAATAACTAAAAAATGAAACAAGCTCTTCCAAGACAGTCCAAAAATAAGCAATTGGTCTAGATCAGTGGTCACCAACCTTTTCAAGACTAAGATTACATCCCAAGCCCAAATGTAAACCAAGATCTACCACTTTCAAAAAATGACGAAAAACAAGGCCACAATGTAGTTCCACTTTGACATTCTTCATTTTGTTACCTGTCAGTCACATGCAAAGTATTCATTTAATTATACAAATAGTATAATCAGAAGTAAGTGCAACAATCATTCAACATTTTAAAACAGTCATATTACATTGTTCAATATTTCAACTGGCCTATTACTCATTCACCATTCATGTATATATGCTCCTGAATGGCACAGCGGTCTAAGGCACTGCATCTCAGTGCTAGAGGTGTCACTGCAGTCCCTGGTTTGAATCCAGGCTGCATCACATGATGCATGTCCTGGGATGCACTGCAGCTCAGGCCGTGATTGGGAGTCCCATAGGGCGACACACAATTGGACCAGCGTCATTCGGGTTTGCCTGGCGTAGCTCATCATTGTAAATAAGAATTTGTTCTCAATTAACTGACTTGCCTAGTAAAATAATGGTTAAATATATATAATCTCAATAATCAGTCAATTACAAGCCTAAACCAATCATGTACTGTACTGTTTCCCTTTCCCTTTTTGAACAGCACCTTTTGTAAACAATATAGCCTACAACAGATTTAAAACGGGCAATACTCACTCACTCTGATGGCTGTTGATGAGAGCCCCCCACACATTCAATGTGATGGCTGTGATTGCACACTCTCAGCAAGTGCTCTGTAGTCTGGCTCATACTTTGACACAGCAAGTCTGACACTGTTTGTGAGATTAGTTAGACAAGACCTGTTCTTTGACTTGATTCTTTTCATCTGTGAAAGGTCCATCTCACAGAGATATGTTCACCCAAAGTAGACCTTCACCTTAACGATGAAGGAGGGGATGAAAGGAGGGGAAACTTCAGTGTTTACAAGACCCCAAAAGTCACTGTCTCTTGATCTTGCTTTCAACTCGATGTCATATTGTAATTCAATTATCTCCATGTCAACTCCGATTGGTAAAGCAAATACCTGCTGGAATCTGGCGGACACCTCCCCAATCTCAAAGGGGAGGAAAGGATTTGAGATAAATGCAACAACCTCCCCTATGTCATTTAACTCCTGAAAACACCTGTTGAATTCGGATGCCAGTTTCTCCAGGTTGGCGCAGAATTCTTGTGGGAGAAAAGCATCTTTGTTTCCAATGCTTTGTGACATTTTCTCCAGGTTTGGGAAGTGCACCAGCCTTCCATTCCACAGATGAGAGGCCCACACACCCACCTTGGCCTTAAAGGATGAGAGGCCCACACACCCACCTTGGCCCACACACCCACCTTGGTCTTAAAGGATGAGAGGCCCACACACCCACCTTGGTCTTAAAGGATGAGAGGCCCACACACCCACCTTGGTCTTAAAGGATGAGAGGCCCACACACCCACCTTGGCCTTAAAGGATGAGAGGCCCACACACCCACCTTGGTCTTAAAGGATGAGAGGCCCACACACCCACCTTGGTCTTAAAGGATGAGAGGCCCACACACCCACCTTGGCCTTAAAGGATGAGAGGCCCACACACCCACCTTGGCCTTAAAGGATGAGAGGCCCACACACCCACCTTGGCCCACACACCCACCTTGGTCTTAAAGGATGAGAGGCCCACACACCCACCTTGGTCTTAAAGGATGAGAGGCCCACACACCCACCTTGGCCTTAAAGGATGAGAGGCCCACACACCCACCTTGGCCTTAAAGGATGAGAGGCTCACACACCCACCTTGGCCCACACACCCACCTTGGTCTTAAAGGATGAGAGGCCCACACACCCACCTTGGCCTTAAAGGATGAGAGGCCCACACACCCACCTTGGCCTTAAAGGATGAGAGGCCCACACACCCACCTTGGCCTTAAAGGATGAGAGGCCCACACACCCACCTTGGCCCACACACCCACCTTGACCTTAAAGGCTGGGAGGCCCACACCCACCTTGGCCTTAAAGGCTGGGACCCACCTTGGCCTTAAAGGCTGGGAGGCCCACACACCCACCTTGGCCTTAAAGGCTGGGGCTGGGAGGCCCACACACCCACCTTGGCCTTAAAGGCTGGGAGGCCCACACACCCACCTTGGCCTTAAAGGCTGGGAGGCCCACACCCACCTTGGCCTTAAAGGCTGGGAGGCCCACACACCCACCTTGGCCTTAAAGGCTGGGAGGCCCACACACCCACCTTGGCCTTAAAGGCTGGGAGGCCCACACACCCACCTTGGCCTTAACACACCCACCTTGGCCTTAAAGGCTGGGAGGCCCACACACCCACCTTGGCCTTGGCCTTAAAGGCTGGGAGGCCCACACACCCACCTTGGCCTTAAAGGCTGGGAGGCCCACACACCCACCTTGGCCTTAAAGGCTGGGAGGCCCACACACCCACCTTGGCCTTAAAGGCTGGGAGGCCCACACACCCACCTTGGCCTGGGAGGCACACACCCACCTTGGCCTTAAAGGCTGGGAGGCCCACACACCCACCTTGGCCTTAAAGGCTGGGAGGCCCACACACCCACCTTGGCCTTAAAGGCTGGGAGGCCCACACACCCACCTTGGCCTTAAAGGCATTGACAGCGCTGATCATGTGTGCCACGTCTTTGTCTTTTCCCTGAAGCTTATAGTTGAGCTGGTTCAGTTTTGCTGTTATGTTCTCGTGAGGAAACCTCAGTCAAGCAGCCATGCATCATCAGACAGTTCCTCATACTCCTCATTTCGTGACTCAGAAATGATTTGATCTCGGGCAGAAAGTCAACAAATCGCTGCAGTACTTTCCCGCGACTCAATCGCCTTATGCAAGCGTGCAGAACCAAGGCACCGTATGCAGCATCAACCTCATCTAATAAAGACTTAAAACAAGCGGTGCTGAAGTCCTTTTGTAGCGAATTGAATTAACAATCATAACGGACAGACATAACTGGGGTGCCACAGGGTGGGATTGTCTCACCTTACTTCTTCCAGCTCCACATGTCCACTCGGAGAGACATATGTGATGACACTGGCTACGCCGACAAAATTGGGCTGTCCCATGCTATAAGGCTAGCAAACGTAAAAAAATGGCACCTTTTTAAAATTGAACCTTTATTTAACTATTTAACTACTATAAGAACAAGTTCTTATTTACAATGACGGCCTACCGGGGAACAGTGGGTTAACTGCCTTGTTCAGCGGCAAAACGACAGATTTGTACCTTGTCAGCTCGGGGATAACCAAGTGGAGGAACAACATGCTTCTTATTGGAAAGAACTCACTGGGCAGTGGACAAAAACTGGTTGAATCAACAAAGTTTTATATGTCCTCTCAACCCCAAAGATGAATGTGATGACATTGAATCAACGTGGAAAACGGCTTAAAATAGCAAAATCCAATTGTATTTGTCACATGCTTGGTGAACAACAGCCGTGGACTAACAGTGAAATGCTTACTGGCGGGTCCATCCCAACAATGCAGAGAACAAGAAAATAGAGAAATAATAGAAAAGTAAAACATGTAATAATAGATACACAATGAGTAACGATAACTTAGCTTATAAAAAAGGGCTACCAGTACTGAGTCGATGTGTAGGGGTATGAGGTAATTGAGGTAGATATGTACATGTAACTAAGTATAAAATGACAGATAGTAAACAATAGCAGCAGCATATGTGATGAGTCAAAAAGTTTGTGCAAAAAGCGTCAATGCAGATAAAACATTTTCTCAATGCTGCAGCTGTTGAACGTTTTGAGGATCTGAAGGCCCATGTCACATCTTCCTGAGGGGGAAGAGGCTTTGTTGTGCCCTCTTCCCAACTGTGTTGGTGTGTTTGAACCATGATACAGCCTTAGTGTTGTGGACACAGAGGAACTTGAAGCTCTCGACCCGCTCCACTACAGCCCCGTCAACGTGAATGGGGGTGTGCCTGGCCCTCCGTTTCCTGTCGTCCATGATCAGCTTCTTTGTCTTGCTGACGTTGCGGGAGAGGTTGTCGTCCTGGAACCAGACTGCCAGGTCTCTGACCTCATCCCTATTGGCTGCCTCATCGTTGTCGGTGATCAAGCCTAACACCATCATGTCGTCTGCAAACTTGATGATGGTGTTGTAGTCGCACGCAGCCACGCAGTCGTGAGGGAACAGGGTGTACAGGAGGGGACTAAGCACACACCGCACATTGGTCCCCACAGGCAGTGGAAAAGGCTTCAAAGTGTCTCCATTTTATGAGAATAACCAAGTTTCCATCCAACCTTTTTATGCGAGTAAAGTACATGTCGCATAAAACATGTTTGTTTTGTGTCAGTAAAATGAATAGTGTGAGAAATGTTGATAGAAACGCTTTTATGCGCATATATTGATATAATAACCTTCCTCAACGAGAACTATCCTGAAGCTGTGCGCCAGAAGAGGGAAGAACTCATCCCAGCTATGAAAGCTGCCAGAGCACGTGGGGACATTGCTTTCATCCGCTATGACAGGCTCATTGTCCACCCTCCCTCCCAGACGCCTGGAAGGGATGAGAGTCAAGCCTATGGGTTCGTAGCTTCAACCACGCAGCACACACACACACACACACACACACACACACACACACACACACACACACACACACACACACACACACACACACACACACACACACACACACACACACACAACACAAACACACAACACAGACACAGATTAATGGACTGCTGAATGTTTATATTTTTTCTCTTGCTTTGTTTGCTCTTTTCCATATTATGTCTATCTTTGATAATCTCATGAAATCAACAACTTGCTAACATCAAATAACATTCATATGGGCCATTTCTGAGACTCACTAAGACAATTCATTTGATGATACAGAGCTATGCAAGGATATATATATATATATATATATATATATAGAAGAGACAGAAACGCTTACCGGGGAGGTGTTGCTGTATATATTCAGAGCCATATCACTGTAATGCTTAGAGAAGATCTTATGTCAAGTGTTACATCTTTTTTTCGATTGCTAAACGACAGTGGGCACAACTGGAGTCACATGTGCAAAACTCTAACTACAGTCTGCACTACCAACAGTCACCTGAGCTAAACAGTTCACATCACCTGCAAAACTCATTCCAAGCAACACAACTCTTAACACGTGGCTCAAAACACGCTCAGTGCAGCCAACCACTACGCACAACCCTCACTGAGATAACACACACTGTCACTCAGAACACACTGAGAGTAAAAACACTAGCATCAAACACCAATACAGAAAATACAAACTTTTCATCTTTACAGTTTGAACAATTTCAGTGACTTCATACAAAGTAATATTTTCTTCAAAGAAAAGAGTGACATTCTTTCACATGATTTATTAAAATTTTTAGAACATAACAATTCTTTAAGGTAAATGAAAATGAGCAGTTTGCTTCAATAGTCTGTAGTAATTTACGGAATTACAGTAATGAGAAAAAAAAGGTAGAAACTAAAAGTACATAGTGTAATTCGAACAAATAATTGAGGGGCTAATCCTGCCTCTCTCTAGCATCAGGCCACAGGTTTTCTTCAACATCACATCTAATGTTTTCTCTTGCCCTGCACCTGGGGAAGAACCTTCTGGAGTGCCTTATCCATCCCTGGCAGTCCTCTGGACTCGTGTCCTCACATCCGGCACGCATGGCTTCCAAAAGAGACATTTGGTCATGTGGGTGGTGACCAAACACTTTCCACCTCCAGGCAGAGAAAAACTCCTCTATTGGGTTGAGGAAGGGTGAATATGCAGGCAGGTACAAAACCATAAATCTGTGATGTGCTGCAAACCAATCTGTGACAGCTGCAGAGTGGTGAAAAGCAACGTTATCACAAACTATGACAAAAACTTGGGGGTTTCTTACTGGCTCCCCCTGTTCTGCTGGCACGAGCTGAGCATAGAGCTGTTCTAGGAAAGCTATAAGCCTTTCTGTGTTGTATGGGCCAATGAGTGGTGTGTTGAGAAGCAAACCATCATTGGCCATTGCAGCACACATGGTGATATTTCCCCCCCTTTGGCCTGGAACCTCCACAGTGGCCCTTTGACCTATAACATTCCTTCCTCTGCGCCGTGTTTTGGAAAGGTTAAATCCAGCTTCATCGATAAATACAAATGAATGTGGTCTTTCCAGTGCTTCCACCTCCATTACTCTCTGAAAAACAGTAAGTGCACAGTTTTACTGTAGAAATGCTAGTGTTTTTTACTGTAAATATTTTGTATAGCTGTGTAAGTAACCTCAGACGTCTTACCTGGACATATTGGTATCTTTGCTCTTTTACCCGTTCACTGTTGCTTTCGAACGGTACAGTGTATAACTGTTTCATTGTAACTTGGTGTTTCTATAGGACTCGAGCAATAGTTGTTGTGCTGACAGAATTAACATTTTCAAATATATCATTATCAGCCAGCACTCTATCTTGAATCTCCCGCAGTTTTATTGCATTGTTGACAACAACCATGTCAACAATAGCATTTTCCTGCGCATTTTAAAATATTTTTCATCTTCCCCCTGTTGGGGGCAGCCTTTGGGTCCTGTTGTAAAAATATATTTTACAGTCAAACTTACTGTAATATATATCTGTGTAAATATTCTATAATTGCAATACAAAATATATTCCTGTAATGTTTTCATTTACTGTAAGGATGTAACTCTCACCTGTTTGCATGATGGAAAATTCACATTACAGATGCCACTGGGGATCTTTGCAGATTGGGTTGCACCCTCAACCCTGCCTCTCTCAATGAGAGACCATGGTTCACGACATGGTCTATAAGTGTAGCCCTCATTTCATCTGAAATAACAGCTCTTTGTCTTCTTTGTCTTCCTCCACGCATCCGCCCTCTCCCTGCCACCCTTCTCCCTCCACGAACCCATCTTCCTTGTTCCATTTCCAAAATGAGTCTTTCTGAGCTCTACCTATATATACTGTAATATGTGTGTGTGTGTTCACTAACAAGTCTAAAACAAGACACCTGCTTAGCCTTTCAGCTGAAATTGCAATCAGCAGTGTTTGAAAGGCACAAGAATGAAATCTATTCCGTTTTGAATGTGTGGTTCACAGTTTTGACAGCAGTGTGTTAGCATTTGAACAAAGTGCTGTAAATCCACAGTGTTGTGCAGGTTGTGGTTAAAGTCATGGGATAAGTGTGTAGAGTTTTGAAAACTGTGTTCAAGCAATGAAAAACGAACTAGAGTTTGGTCCACATGAACTGCTGCTGTGCAGACTGTAGTTAGAGTTTTGCACATGTGACTCCAGTTGTGTCCACTGTCGTTTAGCAATCGAAAAAAACTGTAATTAAGTGTTGCAGGTTCACTTGGCACATCTAAAGCATTTTGGGGTGTTGCTACAGGCCACCAAGTGCTAACAGTCAGTATCTAAATAATATGTGTGAAATGCTTGATAGTGTATGTGATGTAAACAGAGAGGTGTACTTTCTTGGGAACCTGAATATTGAGGTCCCTAAGAAAGCTTCTTACTGTAACCAGTACCTGTAATCTGGATCAGGTTATTTATCTGCCAGAGTGTTTACAAACACTACAGGGACAGGATAATCCACATGTATCGATCAAATTTCTACTAATTCTGTTGAACGTTGTTCTAAAGCTGGATCTGTACCCATTGGATGCAGTGATCGAAATATAGTGTCTAGTGTCTATATCCAGGAATGCCTAAGTGTATAAAAGATCAATCAAAAGATTTTGCTGTGACTCTTACGTGGATCATGTTAAAAATATGTGTTGTTCTGATGTAATTAATAAGGAGCATCCAGGCGCTGCCCTTGATGAGTTTATGAAATTGCTTCTTCCAATGACTGATAAACATGCACCTCTTAAGAAACGGACTGTTAGACCTGTTAAGAACTGTTAAGGCTCCATGGATTGATGAGGAATTGAGGAATTGGAAAACTGTATGGCCAACTTAGTCAGGAAATGCCAACAATGAACAGTGAGCCATCTTATTTATGCATAAAAAAGAAATAATGAAAGAAAAGTATTGCAAGTTTGAATTTTGTAAAGTTAGTGTGGGAGAGGTGGAAAAAGTATTGTTAACGGTAAATAATGACAAACCTCCTGGCATTGACAACATAGATGGAAAGCTACTGAGGATGGTAGCTTACTCTATAGCTATTCCTAACTGTCATATCTTTAATCTGAGCCTCGAGGAAAGTATTTGCCCTCATGCCTGAAGGGAAGCCAAAGTAATTCCGCTACCCAAGAGTGGTAAAGCGGCCTTTACTGGTACTAACAGCAGACCTATGAGCTTGCTGTCAGCTCTTAGCAAACTGTTGGAAAGAATTGTGTTTGACCAAATACAATTATATTTCTCTGTAAACAAATTAAGAAAAAACTTTCAGCATGCTTATAGAGAAGGGCACTCAACATGTACTGCACTGACACAAATGACTGATGACTGGTTGAAAGACATTAATAATAATAAGATTGTGGGAGCTGTACTGTTAGATTTCCGTGGAGCCTTTGCTATTATTGACAATAATCTATTGTTGAAAAAACACACGTGTTATGGCTTTTCAACATGTTCCATATCATGGATTCAGAGCTAACTATCTAATAGAACTCAAAGGGGTTTCTTTAATTGAAGCTTCTCTAATATCAAACATGTAAAGTGCGGTGTACCACAGGGCAGCTCTCTAGGCCCTCTACTCTTTTCTATTTATCAATGACCTGCCACTGGCATTAAACAAAGCATGTGTATCCATGTATGCTGATGATTCAACCATAAACGCATCAGCAACCACAGCTAATAAGGTCACTCAAACCCTTAACAAAGAGTCTCAGTCTGTTTTGGAATGGGTGGCCAGTAATAAACTGGCCCTAAACATCTCTAAATGTAAGATCTAAGTTCTCAACCTCAGCTGAAACTGGTAATGAATGGTGTGGCTGTTGAACAAGTTGAGGATACTAAATTGCTTCGCGTTACCTTAGATTGTAAACACTAATGGTCAAAACATATAGATTCAATGGTTGTAAAGATGGGAGAGGTCTGTCCATAATAAAGAGATGCTTTGCTTTTTTGACACCACATTCCAAAAAGCAAGTCCTGCAGGCTCTAGTTTGATCTTATCTTGATTATTGCCCAGTCGTGTGGTCTAGTGCTGCAAGGAAAGACCTAGCTAAGCTTCAGCTGGCCCAGAACAGAGTGGCACGTCTTGCTCTTCATTGTAGTCAGAGGGCTGAAATAAATGCTATGCATGCCAGTCTCTCTTGTCTAAGAGTTGAGGAGAGACTGACTGCATCACTTCTTCTTTTCATAAGAAACATTGTGTTGAAAATGCTAAATAGTTTGCATAGTCAACTTACACACAGCTACTGACACACACACTTACCCCACCAGACATGCCACCAGGGGTCTTTTCACAGTCCCCAAATCCTGAACAAATTCAAGAAAGCGTACAGTATTATATAGAGACATTATTGCATGGAACTCCGTTCCATCTCATATTGCTCAAATGAACATCAAACGTGGTTTTAAGAAAACAATAAAGCAACACCTGACAGCACAACTCTTCTCCCCTATTTGACCTAGATAGTGTGTGTGTATGTATTGGTATGTAGACTACGTGTACCTTTTATTTTTTATGTTTATGTAGTCCTGTCCTTGTCTAGTAATGTTCTGTATTATGTCATGATACATGTTTTTAGTGGACCCCAGGAAGAGTAGCTTCTGCCTTTGCAACAGCTAATAGGGATCCTAATAAAACATAAAGAAAAAAAAAAAATATCGAAGTGGACTTGGAGTCATGCGATAATATGGTGTATGATGTGGTGTGTGGTCCTCCCTCTACGACTCGTCTTGAAAACATGCCGTTCATTAGGCTTCAGATGAAATAAATCATGATGAACTTCAAAGGGTTGTGTAAGTGCAAGGTGATTGATGCTCCTTTCCAATAAATACCAGACTAGGCACTCTCACTATGTAACACATTTTTTGTTGTGAGAAAACCTTCAGTCGAGTTAGAAAATGCAGCGGAAACCCATTTTCCTTGCATTCTTTATTTAGTACATGTACATTTAACCGCAAAAGGTATTTTGATGTGCACTGCGTCATTACTCACAGCCTTTTATCCGCAACTTGTGAACGCAAGAAATGGCCTTCCCACTGATGACCTCATGGAACTCTACACCACCAAGTATGCCTAGAGTATGCCGAGAGTATGCCAGTGTGTTGCTGGTGGGCTGCACAATGAAGCATTAAGCTGCACTGGATAGGGTACAGAAAAGGGCAAGCAAGATAATAACCAAAAAACGAAGGTCGTTTTTCTGCATAATTCAGTCTTGATGAGTATAAGCATAAATAAAATAACCCCCCCCCAAAAGAAAATGGTCAAACTGTTTCAGCCACCTGATTCTAACTAACCTACACCTGCTCAAAAAAGCAATACGAGATCATTTCAAGTGCCCCCTTCCTTACCACTCAGTCAGTACTAGTATTAACCTCTACAGTAAAGTGTCAAATATCTTCTCTTCACTGCCTGAGCTGTGGGCAATGAAGAGGTAAGCAGGGATCGTTCCATTTCCACAGTTTCCCTTCCTCTTCCCCTCTCTGAGGGTTACTATTCCAGTAACGGACGTTTCTGAAAGGGTGTGAAACTAAGGGTTACGTAACCGTGACCACATATTGAGGCCGCCACGGTGTGTGCGTGTGCGTGTGCGTGTGTGTGTGTGTGCAGATGTATGTGTGTGTCGCCATGCATGGAGGATGTAAAAAACAATATTTTCTGGTCCCCTGCTTAGTGCTCAGCTGCTAACCCCCTCCTCTCCCTCTCTTTCTCTCTCTCTTTCTCTCACCATCCCTCTCTCCCTCCACAGACTCCTTAGGTTGTTTCTGAGTGTGCTGATTGGCTAGTCTGTTGAACAAGGAGCTAGCAGAGGGCAGTGAGGCAGGTTAACCTGAAGGGACAGAAGACATTATCCCTAAGCAAAATAGCCTGGAGGGAGCCCTCTAGCCATTGTCAGTGTCTGACTCTCTGTTTAAACCATCAGATTGGACTTCTGTTTAACCAAACAGAGCTAGAAAGTCAGCCAAAGCTGCTGAACACATTGGGTTTTGGTTTGAAGAAAGATAATTATTATATGACAATTTGTATGTGAATGTCATATTCAGTAGTGAATGACTGATGATTGCATTGACAGTAGCCACACTGCTGCTGGAGTGATTGCTCTGAGCCCTGAACCTGTCAGCAGAAAGACTCACCAAGCAGCTCACAAGCTAGAGTTGCTTGGTTTCTAATGAGTAGAGAGCTGTAACTTTGAGTATCTTGCAGCTCTCGTCCTCCCTTTTCTCTCAATCCCTATCTCCCTTCTATCGCAACCCCTCTCTCTCCCTCATTTCTCTTTCTCTCCTCTCTCTCACATCTTTTATTCCCACCCCCCTCTCTCTCACTCCTCTCACCTTCTCTCTCCTGCCTCTCCTTATCCTCCCCCCTCTCTCTCTTTCACTCCTCTCACCTTCTCTCTCCTGCCTCTCCTTATCCTCCCCCCCTCTCTGTATGTCAGTCTCTCTCTGTATGTCAGTCTCTCTCTCTCTGTATGTCAGTCTCTCTCTCTCTGTATGTCAGTCTCTCTCTCTCTGTATGTCAGTCTCTCTCTCTCTGTATGTCAGTCTCTCTCTGTATGTCAGTCCCTCTCTGTATGTCAGTCTCTCTCTGTATGTCAGTCCCTCTCTGTATGTCAGTCTCTCTCTGAATGTCAGTCTCTCTCTGCATGTCAGTCTCTCTCTGTATGTCAGTCTCTCTCTGTATGTCAGTCCCTCTCTCTATGTCAGTCTCTCTCTGTATGTCAGTCTCTCTCTGTATGTCAGTCTCTCTCTGTATGTCAGTCTCTCTCTGAGTAGGAGAGGCAGTTATTAATGTGACAGAGGGTAAAAGGACGGTTCGGATGAGATCAATCACTGGGTCCCAGGCAGGCAGGCAGGGGACGACAAGGGTTGCTTCCCAAATGGTACCCTAATTCCCTTTATAGTGCACTACTTTTCACCAGGGTCCATAAGGGCTCTGGTCAAAAGTAGTGCTCTGTGTAAGGAATAGGGTGCCATTTGGGAGGCAGAAAATGAGACACGGTGCAGATGGACGCTTTTAATAGACCCAATCATCTGTGGGCACCGGCCAGCCTCCTTCTTCTGGGCCACAGGTGGCAGTTGGCATTTTTTAGCTGTCTTCTCCTCCTTCTCTCTCTCTCCCTCTCTCTTCTTCTCCTCTCTATCTCCCCTGCCTTCTCTCTCTCTCCCTCTCTCTTCTTCTCCTCTCTATCTCCCCTGCCTTCTCTCTCTCTCCCTCCCTCTCTCTCTTTCTCTCTCTCACTCCCCGTCCCACAACACTCTGAGGAGTGCCTCCTCTGCTGAAAGAGCGATCATTTCAGGGCTGAAGTGAGATCACTCACTTGGCGTATGTATGTGTGTGCATGCTGCAGGATGTTTTCAGGCTGCAGTGGATGAATTGAGTTAGAATGATCAATCAATCAACCAGTGTTTACCTATCACATTGATGGATAAGGACAATTATCAACCGACGCCCAGCCTAAAGTATCTATTGATAAGATCTCAAGCTTAATTCTCTTGAATATAAAAGGTTTTAAAAGGAATGGTGGAGAGAGAGAGAGGGAGTGAGTGAGGGTAGAGTATGGAGGAGAGAGGGAGGGAGGAAGAGAGAGAGAGGGAGTGAGTGAGGGTAAAGTATGGAGGAGAGAGGGAGGGAGGAAGAGAGAGAGAGGGAGTGAGTGAGGGTAAAGTATGGAGGAGAGAGGGAGGGAGGAAGAGAGAAAGAGAGAGAGAGAGTGAGTGAGTGAGTGAGTGAGTGAGTGAGTGAGTGAGTGAGTGAGTGAGTGAGTGTAGAGTATGGAGGAGAGAGAGCCCAGTTCCCACAGCAGCAACAATGGACCAGTGATGGAGTGGGAGAAGCAGAGTGAGGTAGAGAGAAAGAGACGGAGGGAGAGCAGAAACAGAGCATGGTGGAGAGAGCAAAAGAGAAAGAGAGCCTGTTGTATTTACATGTAATTAGACATGGCAGAACGAAAGGAAAGAAAACAAGCTGAAGTGGGTCAGGAGCAGCCACACACACACACACACACACACACACACACACACACACACACACACACACACACACACACACACACACACACACACACACACACACACACACACACACACACACACACACACACACACACACACACACACACTTGATACCACATATATTTTTTTATCACTTTGGTACATTCCAAACTGGTCACGCTAGTAACGCAGCCAGTCTTTCATTCAAAACCTGTCATTGTGTATTCATTTGGATTGTAACAATCTTTCACCACGCAACCATTGATTCAAAATATAAGTTGATTGTGAAATGTAATGAGAACATTGGTTTAATCACCAAAACACAACATAATGACAACTTTTTCAATGTAGTCGTTTGAACTACCAGTTAATCCAATAGCAAACAATGCAAGATACGAGTTTCAAATCGCCCTTAGAAGTACTGAAAGTAATATGCAACAGTACTGTAAATTACAGTAGATTACACAGTTTTCACATGCGGCAGTACAAGTAAAAATCTATAATTGACAGAAAATCTATAATTTCCATAATATCTATCCAATGTGTGCTCAATGAAGGCATTCTCTACAATCATTCATACAAAGATTCTATTTTCAGATATAATAGCAACATTGGTCTACTGTCGGTAATCAAATGTAAGAAATTAAATGAAAAAATTAAATGAATGAAAATAAAATCTACTCTTTATAATGCATTCATTTACATCATCCCTATCTTGAGCATTTGGCCATAAATTCTCATCCACATCACAGTGAATGTCCTCATTGTTCATGCACAGCGGGAAAAACCTTTTGGCATGGCGAATCCAAGCTTGACATTGGTCTGCATTGATGTTGTCGCATGCCTCATCCATGGCCAGGAGGTTTGCACACTCACGGGGATGGCGATAGCACACCTTCCACCTCCATGCTGAAAAAAAAAGTCTCAATAGGGTTGAGGAAAGGAGAGTACGGTGGCAGGTATACGGTGCATTCGGAAAGTATTCAGACCTCTTGACTTTTAGTTACGTTGATACGCTGCAGCCTTATTCTAAAGTGAATCGTTTTTTCCCTTCATCAATCTGTACACAATACCCCATAATGAAAAAGCAAAAACAGTTTTTAACATTTTTGCAAATCTATTACAAAATATCTGGAAATATGACATTTACAGTGCATTCGGAAGGTAATCAGACACCTTCCGTTTTCCACATTTTGTTACCTTACAGCCTTATTCTAAAATTGATTAAATTACTTTTTCCCCCTCATCAATCTATATAATCCCATAATGACAAAGAGAAAACAGGTTTTTAGATGATATTTTTTTTTAGACAGATGCTTGACATTCAGGTCAAAGAGTTCAATTTTGGTTTAATCAGACAAGAGAATCTGGTTTCTCATGGTCTGAGAGTCCTTTAGGTGCCTCTTGGCAAACTCCAAGCGGACTGTCATGTGCCATTTACTAAAGAGTCTTCCGTCTGGCCACTACCAATAAGGCCTGATTGGTGGAGTGCTGCAGAGATGGTTGTTCTTCTGGAAGGTTCTCCCATCTCTACAGACGAACTCTGGAGCTGTGTCAGAGTGACCATCGGGTTCTTGGTCACCTCCTTGACCAAGGCCCTTCTCCCCCTATTGCTCACTTTGGCCAGGACGCCAGCTCTAGGAAGAGTCTTGGTGGTTCCAAACTTCTTCTATTGAAGAATTATGGAAGACACTGTGTTCTTGGGGACCTTCAATGATGCAGAAATGTTTTGGTACCCTTCCCCAGATATGTGACTCGACACAATCCTGTCTCGGAACTCTACGGATAATTCCTTTGACCTCATGGCTTGGTTTTTGCTCTGGCATGCACTCTCAACTGTGGGACCTTATAAAGACAGGTGAGTGCCTTTCCAAATCCAGTCCAATCAATTGAATTTACAACAGGTGGACTCAAATCAAGTTGTAGAAACATCTGAAGGATGATCAAAGGAAACAGGATGCACCTGAGCTCATTTTCGAATCTCATAACAAGGGTCTGAATACTTACGTAAATCAGATATTTCTATAGAAAAATTTGTATCAATTTGAAGAAATGTCTAAAAAACATTTAGCTTTGTAAGTATGGGGTATTGTGTGTAGTTTGATGAGGATACAAATATATATATATATATTTTAGAATAAGGTTGTAATTAACAAAATGTGGAAAAAGTCAAGGGGTCTGAATACTTTCTGAACCACCTGTGCAGGGTGGAACCTGACATTGTCCCACACAATGACATAAGTGACCCCTTCACCTTGACAGGCCTTCTCAATTTCATTGAGAAACACAATGTGCAGCATTGCAGGATCCAAGTAATGGCCTACGTCACACTACACCCTCTTCAGAGATAGCTGCGCACATGGAGATGTTTCCCCCACCCTGTCCAGGCCCTTGGACGGTCGCCTGTCAGCTGACGAGGTTCCGCCCGCGGCGCCGAGTTTTGGCCAGGTTGGCCCGCTTCATCAACAAAGATATACTTGTGATGGTTCACAGCAGCATCAAGCACCATCCCCCTCTAAACATATATTTGGGTTAGTTATTTTTACAGTATAGTTCCAGGATGATATTGTGAAGTAGCATGTGCATTAACAGTAAAAGTAATACAGTATATAGTGCTGTACCTGAACATACTTGGCCAGCATTTGTTTCACCCGGTCGTTGTTTCTCTCAAAAGGTGGGGGCGATTGTTGGTAGAGTGATGAATGCCACATTGGCAAAGGTGTCATTGTTCTCAATCAATAGCCTGCTTTGTTTCGGACAGCCGTATGTCATTCCTGGACCTCACCATTTCCACCAGTGCCCACTCCTGCTGGTTGGTCAGCACACGGCTACCACCATGGGGTCTTCTGTCAATTCTGAGGGTAGAACAGAGTATACTGTCAATAGATCATACTGTACGAATATTATAACATGTTTTGTGAGTTTACATGCATTACAATACATGTGTGTAATTTGCTTTAACTGTAATGGTAAAGCATAGTGCATATCCTGCTGACTTATAGGTTTTCTTGGCCAAATGTTCTTTCTTGGCGAATCTTTTCAGATTGGGGTGAACTAATCTGGTGGCCATGGTAAGGTCTCTGTTTACCACATGGTCAACGACGGTGGCTCTGACTTTATTATACAGAAGGGCTCATTGCCTTCTGCCTCGCTCTCTCTGATGTCCACCTCTATTGACATCACTAATGCCAACCTCTTTGACCTCTTTGATGGGGCCCATGCCTACCTCTTTGACCTCTTTGATGGGGCCCATGCCTACCTCTCTGACCTCTTTGATGGGGCCCATGCCTACCTATTTGACCTCTTTGATGGGGCCCATGCCTACCTCTCTGACCTCTTTGATGGGGCCCATGCCTACCTCTCTGACAGGCTCCTTGTCCACGATCTCTTTGATTTCTTCCTCTCCCTTGCTTTCTATTATGCTACATGTTGAAAGAAATTGCAAATGTTCACACAGCCCCTTTCACATCTACATGACCAATTGTGATTACCACTATGTGAAATCAATTAGCAATAAATAACGAGTAGTCATTATGTATGGTTATCATATATCATACATGTCATTTACATGTTTATACTTTAAAAACACACATTCTATTTCTCTAGTTCTCAAAATCCATATATACATATAACAGTTTCCATTCTTCTGGGAAGGCTTTCCACTAAATGTTGGAACATTTCTGCGGCGACTTGCTTCCATTCAGCCACAAGAGCGTTACTGAGGTCAGGCACTGATATTCGGCGAGTAGGACTGACTTGCAGTCGGCATTCCAAATCATCGCAAACGTGTTTGATGGGGTTGAGGTCAGGGCTCTGTTCAGGCCAGTCAAGTTCTTCCACACCGATCTCGACAAACCATTTCTGTATGGACCTCACTTTGTGCAGGAAAGGGCCTTCCCCAAACTGTTGCCACAAAGTTGGAACGCACAGAATCATCTAGAATGTAGCGTTAAGATTTCTCTTTACATGATCTAAGGAGCCTAGCCCGAACTATGAAAAACAGCCCCAGACCATTATTCCACCTCCAACAAACGTTACAGTTGGCACTACGCATTGGGGCAGATAGCGTTTTCCTGGCATCTGCCAAACCCAGATCTGTCCATCGGACTACCAGAGGATGAAGCGGGATTCATGACTCCAAAGAACGAGTTTCCACTGCTTCAGAGACCAATGGCGGCGAGCTTTACACCACTCCAGCCTACGCTTCGCATTGCGCATGGTGATCTTACGCTTGTGTGCGGCTGCTCGGCTATGGAAACCCATGTCATGACCCATTTCACAGTTCTTGTGCTGATGTTGCTTCCAGAGGAAGTTTGGAACTCAGTAGTGAGTATTGCAACCGAGGACAGACAATTTTTACTCGCTACGCGCTTCAGCACTCGGCGGTCCCGTTCTGTGAGCTTGTGTGGCCTACCACTTTGCGGCTGAGCCGTTATTGCTCGTAGACGTTTCCACTTCACAATCACAGCACTCACGGTTGACCTGGGCAGAAATTTGACAAACTGACTTGTTGGAAAGGTGGCATCCTATGACGGTGGCACGTTGAAAGTTACTGAACTCTCCAGTAAGGCCATTCTACTGGCAATGTTTTTCTATGGAGATTGTATTGCTTTGTGCCCGATTTTATACCCCTGTTGGCAAAGGGTGTGGCTGAAATAGCCGGATCCATTAATTTGAAGGGGTGTCCCCATACTTTTGTATATACAGTGTATTTCTAGATGAAACACTAAAAGTTACTCTGGGATTTTGTGAAAATAAAAACCCCAGCCTTTTTGATGATCTGTTTTGAGTTTTGTACTAAGAGTTGTGACATTTTACCACATACTTATGAAAATAGTACCAAAGCAATTAAAAAACGAAATAATTTCTTGATTTAGCTTCCTATTCCCTGTAGTTGTATACTTTGGCCACGTATTCAGTATTCCAACCTATATTCACTAGAGTTGGTGTTATTCTCAGGTTTGGTTATTCTAGGGGTGTCTCTATCCAGTATAATCTGGTTTAAACACACAGCAGGGAGTTTGCTGTCTGCCCAGAGTGTTTCCACCTCCAGCACACCTTTCCTCTCCATAAATCTACAGGACAGGTACACGGAGTGCTCTCTCTCTCCTCTGGCTCTTATTCTCTCTCTTTCAGTATATCATTCGCTCTCTCATCTTGTCTCTCGCTCTTTCTCTCTCCCTCCGCATCTCTTTCTCTCCCATTCTATTGTCTGAACCTGGCGAGGGTAGGCAGAGAAAGCTGATAATCATCTGTCTTACTGTATATACAGTTATATTTGTCTAGCTTCTGTGTATATCTGTGTGTTTTAATGGATACCAAACCCACTCGGTCTCTCTTCAGAGAGTTAAAACCTTTATTCACAGTCCTAGTGTCTCCATTATAGGAGAGTTGAGTAAGCCAGCCAGGCCATGATTGACCGCAGCAGAGGGCAGACAACATGGCCTTCAGCTCAAACAGCACTGGGAACCTCGGCATGGCCACTCAGGACTGTGTAGAGAGTACGACTGCAGTGCCAGCCAAGGTCAATAGAAGGCTTTAGCAGCTTATAGGAGTAAATAAGCGTGGAGATGGAGAACAACGGACCCAGATGGACCTGTAAAACGTTTTATAAGAGGACGTATAGTAAAGCAGCTAACAGGGACGGAAGATGGAGGATGGGGGTTTTACATGTAAAAATAGTAAAGTCACTGTGGGAATCCTAGGGTTCAATTCAATCTGTCACGCTGAAGATCTGCACTACAATGAGATTTAAAGGCAATGTTCTTGCGTTGCGGAGACTACATCCATGGTAAACACTGCATACAGGTAACTGCCAAAATAAAGGAAACACCAACATAAAGTGTCTTAATAGGGTGTTGGGCCGCCACGAGCCAGAACAGTTTAAATGCACCTTGGCGTAGATTCTACAAGTGTCTGGAACTCTATCGGAGGGATCTGACACCATTCTTCCACGAGAAATTCCATAATTTGGTGTTTTGTTGATTTTGGTGGAAAACGCTCCAGAATCTCCCGTAAGTGTACAATTGGGTTGAGATCTGGTGACTGAGACAGTCATGACATCTGGGCTACATCGGTTTTATGCTTATCACAACATTCAGTGACCACTTGTGCCCTGTGGATAGGGGCAAAATAATGGCCTACTCAGCATTTGTATTCATTAACATAAGCATGATGGGATGTTAATTGTAAATTAGTTTAGGAATCACACCTGTGTGGAAGCACCTGCTTTTAATATACTTTGTATCCCTAATTTACTCAAGCGTTTCCATTATTTTGGCAGTAATCTGTATGTCGGCTCAATCGGAAATGACCTGCTAAAATGCACATTTTCAACACTACGGATTGAATTGAGCCCCTAATGTCTTAGTCTAGTGTCTGTCTCATGGGCCCTAAGGTGGTATATGGTCAATATACCACAGCTAAGGGCTGTTCTTATGCACAACGCAAAGCGGAGTACCACAAACCCCTGAGGTACCTTATTGCTATTATAAGCTGGTTAACAACGTAATTAGAGCAGTAAAAATAAGTTTTGCCATACCCGTGGTAAACGGTCTGATATATCATGGCTGTCAGCCAATCAGCTTCCAGGGCTCAAACTACCCAGTTTATAATGTTCCAAAAATCGCAGAAATTACAGAATGTTCAGCATCAGGATTAACAATGAAAAGGAGGATAAAAAGAGACATGGATGTTAACTATTCCTTTTTGTGCATCGTAATGTAAAGATTGAACCATTTTATAAGCAAATTACTACAGAATCTTCACTGCATGAACTACTGGGCAAAGAGACTAATTGGAATACCAAATGCCTGAGCTGATGCAAATCTGAGTCCAAAATGGCACTCTATTCCCTATTTAGTGCGCTACTTTTGACCAGGGCCAATTGGGCTCCGGTCAAAAGCAGGGGAGTATATAGGGAATAGGGTGCCCTGTGGGACGCAGACAGCGTCTTCATAGCACGGACATGTGGCCTAGTTTCATGTTGCATCAGCATAGCATGATGGAGAGAACAATAAGTGCAGAACACATAGCAGCTTATCACCCAATCAAATTAATACATCTGCTCATTCTGGGATGGAGGAGTACAGTTCATGTATGTGCCAGTAGATGGCAGCACCAACACACTCACACATACTGTACATACATAGCATGGAGACACCGCAAACATACACACATGCATGCACGCATGCACACTTCCCTTTGGCAAGCTTCCGTTGTGCTGTGGAGCTCGTAAACGTCTAAGAAACACGTGCAGATATATCTGCCTTCGCTCCTCTGTGTACACAGTGCCACTCAAGCGGGTTGTCATGTGCCTTTTACTGAGGAGTGGCTTGCGTTTGGCCACTCTACCATAAAGGCCTGATTGGTGGTGTGCAGCAGAAATGGTTGTCCTTCTGGAAGGCTCTCCCATCTCCACAGAGGAACTCTGGAGCTCTGTCAGAGTGACCATCGGGTTCTTGGTCACCTCCCTGACCAAGGCCCTTCTCCCTCTGTTGCTCTTGGCAGGGCTCTAGGAACAGTCTTAATGGTTGCAAACTTCTTCCATTTAAGGTATTTCTGTTTTTAATTTGTAATAAACTTGCAAAAATGTATAAAAACCTGTTTTCGCTTTGTCATTATGTGTGTAGATTGAAAAAAAAATGAAATCAATTTTAGAATAAGGTTGTAACGTAACAAAATGTGGAAAAAGTCAAGGGGTCTGATTACTTTCCAAATGCACTGTATGTGTGTGCGCGTGTGTGTCTGTTCCAGCAACAGCATTAGAGTTTATGAGGAGAGGCCAAATAGCATCCTATTCACTATTTAGTGCACTACTTTTGATCAAGGCTCATAAGGCTCTGATCAGAAAGTAGTACATTAAATAGCGAATAGGGTACCATTTGGGACGCATCGAGAGAGATGCTGTTTCTCCAATCTGTGAGTCTGGACTGTCTCCACTCACACTGTCTTCCTAATGCTAATCCCATCTAGGGCATAGGGAGGGAGGTAGGGAGGCTCTGAAACAACCAACAGTCATGCTGTGACACACACACACACACACACACACACACACACACACACACACACACACACACACACACACACACACACACACACACACACACACACACACACACACACACACACACACACACACAGTGCGACACACAGGACCCTCACTTTGGGGAGGAAATCACACATCTTCCTAATCGAGACTGAAAATGTTTCTTCACTCCAACAAGAGCTCGTTAAGAGGCAAACGAGATGGCTAATTAGAATGCTCTCAGCAAACATTGACATCTCTTCTCTTCCTCCCCTCATCCACGCAATTATTCAGTCCACTGCTCGCTTGCGTTCACATAAACTCGCAGTGGGTGTCACAGAGAGAAAGTTGTTGTTCTGATAAACCCATTTCATGCTACGTATGTTCATCCCTCCCTCCCTCCCTCCTTTCACGTCTGTAGGGCGTGTGGTGGTGGAGCTGATCAAGCTTTGACCTTGAGAAGACAGACCGTGTGTGTGTATGCGTGTGTGTGTGTGTGAGCGTGTGTGTGTGTATGTGTGTGTGTGTGTGTGTGTGTGTGTGTGTGTGTGTGTGTGCATGTGGCAGCACGTAGCTAATCTATGGAGCATGTCGTTCATTGGCAGTGCCTGAGAACGAGCAACTAGCGTCGGCCGCTCGATAGCTCACTACAGATGCTTGTAAGTGAAGCCCAAGTGTTACAAGACATGATGTACACAGAATCACATAACACCACTGTTCTGCTCCCTATTTACTCACAGTGTGGAGGATGTTGTGCTGAAACAGTGAATGGTTGTACTGTAGCCTATCACTGTTGGAAACACCTCCAACTTCCCCATAAACAAATGTAGTCCTGCTATATCCAGCCCGGTGGGAGTTAAAACTGTCCTTTGGCAGGAGAGCACTCATCTCACTCACTCATTCTCTCTCTCTCTCTCTCTCTAGAGAAGAGGAAGCCTTAGTAGCTAATCTTCTCTCTTCTCCTCTCCACAGCCTCCTCTCAGCCTCCTCTCCTTTCCTCTCGTCCATCCCTAAGGAACTCACACAGGCAAAGATAAGCCCCACCTCTTCTCCATCACTGCTCAGAGAGCTCACCCATAAATCCATAGAGGGAGAGCACTGTGGGCATTATCTAGGGCGGGCAACCTTCTCAGGACGGCTTCAAGCAATGACGTGAGGATCCCCTTCTTGTATATGTAGTCGAGAAGCGTAACACCTGACAGTGACACTTTTTTAATGATCTTCATGGAAATGTCACAGTAGTCAACATCAGTGCATATCGTTTGATGTCTGTGTAATTATCGCTGCAAAATACATGATGATAGTTCAGTTACAAAACGACACTGATGCAAAATGAGCACACCTCTCCATTCCAGAATATCAAAACACTAGAGGAGTGGTAGTATGCCAACTGTATTCATGGGATCCAGTCATGGGGGAACAGTTTCAAAGTATGTCTCTCTAACCTGTTGTGGAAGACATCTGATTTGTCCGTGCTTCCTTCTCTGTGTCTCAACTCTTCTCTCATTTCACCTATTCTCTCCTCTCCAGGGGACCTCTTGAGACTGACTTGAGGGTGTGCGGAGGATCTGACGCACACACACACACACACACACACACACACACACACACACACACACACACACACACACACACACACACACACACACACACACACACACACACACACACACACACACACACACACACACACACACACACGTTCTGTACATGCAATGTAATGTAGGAGAAGACACAGAAATACTTAGAACGTGTATGCACGGAATAGTACACAAGCGTGCACATGCAGACACGCGCACGCACACACACAGTCCAGCCAGCCAGCCCCGCTAACCACTGTCTGATCGATTTGTTGGAGCAGCACAGCCTCTCTGCTTTCATCTTTAAGCATAGCGTGGAGGTGGCCCCTGGAGCTTACCCCCTCCTCACCCACAATCAACCTCCCTAACCTCCTCCTCACCCCTCGCTCCTGGAGCTCAGAACCAGTGTTGTAGTACTTGAGTTCAGCACTCCCTCACCATCCTCATACCTCCCCTCACCCCTTTACCATAATATATGCCATTTAACAGACACTTTTATCCAAAGTGACTTACAGTCATGTGTATATATATTTTAGATATGGGTGGCCCCAGAAATCAAACCCACAACCCTGGCATTGCTAACACTGTGATCTACCAACTGAGCCACACAGGACCATCTTTTCTTCCCATCATCTCTCCTCATTCCTACTCACCCCTCCCTATATCCCCCCTCAACCCTTCTCCCACGTGGCGCCCACCTCTCTGAAACAGAGCTCATCATCATAGCGACCACTGCCATTGGTTCACCTGGGGACATCGCTCGGCTCCACGGCAACTAGAGGAGCTGTCGGACTGACCGAAGCGAGGGGGGGCTGCTTCCGCTGTAACTACTTCTGACAGGTGAGGAGGGGAGAGGAGAGAGGAGGGGGAGGAGATGAGAGCACAGCTGTGACCGTATCGGCTTAGGTTTGGTTGTTTGGGAGGGCTTGGGATGTTTTGTTATTTTCTGTCCCTGAGGACAGAGATGTCACACTTGCACTGCTTCATGTTTGTGTACCTGGCAGCATCAATAACTGATATGTAGTCCTACTTCGTATTTTCAAAAAGCAGGATATATATCCCCGAAGACTTAATATTTGGGGTTTTTGAAATGTATGTAATATAGTTTCAAGTTTTATTAGTCGTATGTATGGGGTACATCGTCCAACGAAATGCTTACTTGCACGTTCCTTCTCTTCAATGCAACACCAATAAGAAAATATAAGAATATGAAAATAAAGTCAATGGCTCAGTAGAATAGAAAACGTTTTAGCATCAGTATAATACTGGAAGGCACAATTTATAGTCCAATATTTACACATGTATTGGGGAAGGGGGGATTAGGGGTAAGTGTTTAAATTGAGCAGTAATAAGAGTCTAGTAGCAGCAGTTGTGATGTGTTGTCACACCCTGGTCTAAGTATTTTGTGTTTTTCTTCATGTATTGGGTCAGGCCAGGGTGTGGCATGGAGTTTTTGTATTGTGGTGTGTTTTGTCTTGGGGTTTTGGTGTGTATGTATTTGGGATTGTAGCTAGTGGGGTTATCTAGCAAAGTCTATGGCTGTCTGGAGTGGTTCTCAATCAGAGGCAGGTGCTTATCGTTGTCTCTGATTGGGAACCATATTTAGGCAGCCATATTCTTTGAGTTTGTCGTGGGTGATTGTCCTGAGTGTCTTGATGTCCTTGTGCTGTGTTAGTTGACACAAGTATAGGCTGTTTTCACTACGTTTATTGTTTTGTTGAGTTTGTGTTTATTCGTGTTTACGTTGTTTAAATAAACATGGATCGCAATCGACACGCTGCAGCTTGGTCCGACTCTCCTTCACCATATGAAAACCGTGACATGTGTGTGTAGCATGAATGTATATGTGTGTTTAAGTACAGTATGTCTGTGTGTTTGTGTGAGTGAGTGCATGAGAATGCGGAGAATCAGAGCAGGTGGTGAGTCCAGTTCAAGTATTCAGCAGTCTGATAGCTTGTAGATAGAAACTGTCTCTGAGCCTGTTGGTATCATACCTCATGCTGTGATACTGTCTGCCCGACAGTAAGGGAGAGAACAGCTTGTGGGTGGGGTGTGTGGGGTCCTTTGGCACGCCAAATTTCTTCATCCGCCTTAAAAAGTAGAGACGGTGCCTTCTTGACAAGAGTGGTGGTGTTGTTGGTCCATTTCAAGTCCTCGGTGATGTGGACGCTGACGAACTTAAATCTCGTGACTCTCTCTACTGAAGTCCCATTGATGTGGTTCAGGGGCATGTTCTTTCCTCTGCTTCCTGAAGTCAACAATCAACTCCTTTGTTTTGCTGATGTTGAGGGAGAGGTTGTTGTCATGACACCACAATGCCAGTTCACTTACCTCCTCCCTATAGACTGACTCGTTATTGTTGGTTATCAGGCCAACAACCGTGGTGTCGTCAGCAAACTTGATGATGGAGTTGGTGTCGTGCAAAGCCACACAGTCGTGGGTGAACAGGGAGTACAGCAGAGGACTGAGGACACACCCCTGAGAGACCCCTGTGTTAAGTCAGTGTGGAGGAGGTGTTGTTGCCAATCCTCACAGCCTGTGGTCTGCCCGTCAGGAAGTCCAGGATCCAGTTGCTGAGGATGGTGTCCAGACCCAGGGCTCTGAGCTCGTTGTCGAGCTTGGAGGGAACAATATTGTTGAATGCTGAACTGCAGTTAATGAACAGCATTCTTACGTAAGTGCTCCTCTTGTCCAGCTGTGTTACGGCCGTGTGAGTAGAGGTGGAACTGTCATCGTCCGTGGATCTGTTGGAGTGGTACGCCTATCCTACCCTATCCTACTCTACCCTATCCTATCATACCCTACCCTATCCTAACCTATCCTATCCTACCCTATGCTATCCTAATTTATCCTACCCTATCCTATCCTATCCTGTACTGTACTGTACTGTACTAAACTGTGTTTCAGGACTTATTGAACCACTGCAGGCTCTCAAAAGTGTTAATTTACACGTGGAGACTGGGTGAAGAACAGAGCAGAGCAGAGCTGGGGAATGTGGTGCTATAGCCATTTTCATCACAGTGTCACTCAGGGATAGGGAGAAATTGAGAGCGAGCAAATGAAACTGCCACCACTGTCTCCCGCATGGTTTTATCTGGCTCTGTATGAATTAGGAAGCCCGTATGAAAAGGGCACTAATATGGATTTGCGAGGAAGGCCTCCCCGTATAAAGATATAGCTCAGCAAGCACTCAGGGTGTGTGCGTCCCTAATGGGACCCTATTCCCTATATAGTGCACTTATTTGGACCAGGGCCCTATGGTAGTAGTGCACTATATAGGGGATAGGTTGCCATTTGGGATGTGCTCTGGGCCTTGGTGGCCACCAGGGATCACAGGGCATATATTTCATCACGAAGGCTGAACGGGAAATTAGCAGTGCATGACAGGAAAATACTGGGCGTGAAATTAGCTACAGCTCCCTCTCCTCTCCTCCACCATGATCCCTCTCTCCCCTGATGTCAGTGCGTCGATCGTTGGGCTGGGTGTGCAGCATTTACGCTGTGTGTGTGAATGTGTGTGAGTACAGCATTGACGCTGTAGTATCGTTTCATATCAATCTGTAAATGAGCTGACAGATCAAATGCATAAGATTAGATATGTCAGAACCACCAGGAGGTTAGATTAGCTTGAGTGGAGAAACTTCTATAAGGCTTCTTCTCACTGGTGGAATAGGGGCTACTGTAGGCCTGCAGCGAAAGTCATTGCTGATGTTATTTTCTGAATACCAACTCCTGCAGAGTTAATCAAATTCATATGATGTTACTTCCTACTCCTGCATGGCCCAATGCACTGTAACAGACCACAACAGACTAGGTGTAGCAGGGCCTGTGCTTGTCCTTGACCTACATTGTAATGCGTTGGAGCATATCACTCCTATGGGAGTGAGGGACTCCACATTTCCACACTTGACCACTGAGACATGAATTGGAGGTTGTACCTGAATCGCTGCTGTTTTTTTCTTTCTGCGTGAGTGAACACTGAACAGTGTTTCAAGGTTATTACTCAGGTAGAGTGACATGTTCTGCATCCCTGTAATAACTACTTTCCTCTGGGATCAGCAGTGACATTGTGAGCCAGTGAAAGGTTCTGTAACCCTGTATTAACTGGTGTCAGGTGTAGTGACACGTGTTGTATCCCGTGATAACCGGTGTCCAATGGGATAAACCGGTGCAGTGACATTTGTTGCGTCCCTGTTATGAATGGTTTCACTTCCTGTAATAACTAGTGACTTTGTGGGCAGCAGGCAGCAGCTGACTGAGGCCTTTTGGGTAAACAGATTAGGGAGTGTCGAACCATCTCTGAACACTAGCTAATAAAGAGCGATGCACTTACACCTTTCTTCTGCTCTCTCTCTCTCTCTCTCTCTCTCTCTCTCTCTCTGTCTCCATGTCTCTGTCTCTCTCTCTCTCTCTCTCTCTCTCTCTGTCTCTCTCTCTCACTGTCTCTCTCTCTCTCTGTCTCTCTCTCTCTCTGTCTCTCTCTCTCTTTATCTGTCTCTCTCTCTGTCTCTCTCTCTCTTTATCTGTCTCTCTCTCACTTTCCAGTGCCGGTTGTAGCATTTTCAGGACCCTTAGCTTTTAATTTGATGTAAAACATAAGAAGATCTCTTTGTGTCTTTGCCATGTTTGTAGTATGTCCATACATGCTTGGCATGGAAAGGAGTATGTTTACATGCACACTAATAATTTTATATTATACTGACTATGCCAGTAGTCCGAGTAAGGCATTAGTCATGTAAACACCTTACTCTTGTTATCTTAATCAGTGTAAGGTCATAAACTCTGCACCCCCCACAGAAACTTGCCCAAGCCTCCCCATTTCTCCTTCACCCAAGTCCAGATAGCTGATGTTCTGAAAGAGCAGCAAAATCTGGACCGCTACAAATCAGCTTGGCGAGACAATCTGGACCCTCTCTTTCTAAAATGATCCGCCTCAATTGTTGCAACCCCTATTACTAGCCTGTTCAACCATTCTTTCATATTGTCTGAGATCACTAAGATTGGAAAGCTGCCGCCATCATCCCCCTCTTCAAAGGGCGAGACACTCTAGACCCATATCCATCATGCCTTTCTAAAGTCTTCGAAAGCCAAGTTAACAAACCGATCACCAACCATTTCGAATCCCACCGTACCTTCTCCGCTATGCAATCTGGTTTCCGAGCTGGTCATGGGTGCACCTCAGCCACGTTTAAGGTCCTAAACAATATCATAACCGCCATCGATAAAATACAATACTGTGCAGACGTCTTCATCGACCTGGCCAAGGCTTTCGACTCCGTCAATCACCGCATTCTTATCGGCAGACTCAACAGCCTTGGTTTCTCAAATGACTGCCTCGCCTGGTTCACCAACTACTTCTCAGATAGAGTTCAGTGTGTCAAATTGAAGGGTCTGTTGTCCGGACCTCTGGCAGTCTCTATGGTGGTGCCATAGGGTTCACATCTCGGGCCAACTCTCTTCTCTGTATACATCAATGATGTCACTCTTGCTGCTGGTGATTCTCTGATCCACCTCTACGCAGACGACACCATTCTGTATACTTCTGGCCCTTCTTTGGACACTGTGTTAACCGCCAGATGAGCTTCAATGCCATACAACCCTCCTTCCGTGGCCTCCAACTGCTCTTAAATGCAAGTAAAAACAAATGTATAGTCTTCAACTGATTGCTGCCCACACCTACCCACCCATCCCTACTACCCACCACTGCGACCTGTATGCTCTCGTTGGCTGGCCCTACCTTATCTCAGCTCACTGGTCACCATAGCAACATCCACCTGTAGCACGCGCTCCAGAAGGTATATTTCCCCAAAGCCAACTCTTCCTTTGGCCGCCTTTCCTTCCAGTTCTCTGATGCCAATGACTGGAACGAACTGCAAAAATCACTGAAGCTGGAGTCTTATATCTCCCTCACTAACTTTAAGCATAAGCTGTCAGAGCAGCTTACCGATCATTGCACCTGTACACAGCCTATCTATAAATAGCCCACCCAACTACCTCATCCCCATGTTGTTATTTATTGCTTTGCTCCTTTGCATCTGTACTTGCAAATTCATCTTCTGCACATCTATCCCTCCAGTGTTTAATTGCTAAATTGTAATTATTTCGCCACTATAGCCTGTTTATTGCCTTACCTCCCTAATCTTACTACATTTGCACACACTGTATATAGTTTTTTCTAATGTGTTATTGACTGTACGTTTGTTTATTCCATGTGTAACTCTGTTGTTTGTGTCGCACTGCTTTGCTTTATCATGCCCAGGTCGCAGTTGTAAATGAGAACTTGTTCTCAACTAGCCTACCTGGATATTTAAAGAAAGGTGAAATAAAAAATAATAAATAAATAAAATAATCGTAGTAAGCACATGCCAATTAAAACAAGTGGCTGTCAGAGCAATATTTGAAATGATTAGGACATGTAAATAGTTTAATCAGAGTTCCAGCAGTGTATTTCTTCTGCGCATGTGCCAGCACCAGCAGCGCAAGACTCCCTCTAATGGGCGAGTGAAGTGAGTTCGGAAAAACTGAAAGTACTCATGTTAGGTTATCAAATCAAATCAATTTGCCCCGAATACAACGGGTGTAGACTTTACTGTGAAATGTTTGCTTACGAGCCCTTCCCAATGAAAAAATTGGACTTGGAATTGTCATAAAATACAGAGGAAGGAAGCAATATACAGGGAGTACCAGATGAATGTGCAGGGGTACAACGTATTTCAGGGAGAAATGTACATAAAGGCAGGGTAAAGTGACCAGGCATCAGAATGGACAATAATAAGAGTAAGAATAAAGAATGCATCACGACAAACTTATCACATACAAACTTTATATGTCCGAACTCAGAATCAACCGTGCTTCCCAAAAATAACATGGTCGCTGTGGTAGAACATTTATTTTGATTGCCAGATTCTCTGATTTTATCAGAGTGCCATCAGGGAGCCTGATTTCAGATAGGTCCATGTAAACAGGATTATTAGAGATCCTTCTTGCCAAGCATGCAAACATTTTAATTAAATTACTATATTAATCTGACTAGTCACAATAATCACATAATTGTGTGCATGTAACCATACTCATTGATAGACCAGTTGATGAGAGATCTGGAACCAGGCTAACATGCATCATGAACTTGCTCTATGTGACATTGAAGCATACCAAATGACACCCTATTCCCCATACAATGCAGTAGTTGTGACCAGGGCCCATAGTGCTCTGGTCAAAAGTAGTGCACTATTTAGGGAATAGGCTTCCATTTGGGACGTACACATTATTGCTTGAGTGCACATGGGTTATCATATCAGGGCAGCCTCTGCCAAGAACAATGCCTCATAAAATGGAGGCCAACTCTCCTGGAGCACTGTCGAGCCCAGCCACACACATTACCCATAATGAAATGTGACTGTGACTTTCATTCATGTAGACCTTACATCTCACTGAATGAAGAGTACATGTTGTAAACTAGAGACCTAGACCCCTCTGGCGCCCTGGAGTAGCATCGTTTCCTAGACCCCTCTTGTGCCCCGGAGTAGCATCCTTTTTTTTAAACACAGACTATAGACGACACAATATATCACTCACTGTACATTATAGAACTTACATCTCACTGAATGCCTGGTGTATGTTGTAGAGATGGCCCCCTCTTGTGCCTTTCAAGTAGGATCCTTTACAAAGCATAATATATCACTGACAGTACATTATATGAGAATTACATCACGTGAGAATGGCGCTGGGATGTATAGCGGCTGTTTTATGGGCTACTGACCAATTATGCTATTTTGTGTTTTGTTTTCTTTCTCTGATCATGACTTTTTTTGCACGTCATGTTTCCACCATTGTTTCCTAGGACCGAAACCTCAATTTGGATGAAGAGTTCTACTCCAATGACTCGACCGCGCAGGACAGAACTGTAATATCCTATGCTTCAGTGAGTCGTGGCTGAACGAGGACATGGTTAATATAAACTAAGAGGTTTTTTCTATGCATCGGCAGGACAGAGCGGCAGCGTCTTGTAAACTCAAGGAGGGGGTCTCCTTGTTAACAACAGCTGGTGCCTAATCTCTAATATTAAGGATGTCTGGAGGTTCTGCTCTCATTGAGTTAGAATACCTCATAATAAAGTGCAGACCATACTATTTACCAAAATAGTTTCCATCTATATTTTTCGCAGTTGCTTATTTAACACCACAAACCAATGCTCGCTCTAAGACCGCACTGCACAAGCTATATACGGCCATAATGTCACGCCCTGGTCTGTCAGGATTTGGCCAGGGTTGTTCCGGTTTTTGGTCACTAGATGCCCCCATTGTGCCTTTTGACCTTTTGTTTTCCCTTGATCCCCATTATTATTTGCACCTGTGCCTCGTTTCCCCTGATTGTATTTAAACCATTTGTTTTCCTCTGTTCTTTGCTCTGTGTTTGTATGTTAGCACCCAGCCCTAGTACTCTGAGAACTCTTGTTGATCCCGGTGGACTCTCTTGTGTAATTCTGTTATTTTTGTTCTTGTTTGTTTGTTTTTTGAGTACCTTTTGAGGCTTTTTGTGCTTTACCTTCCACCTTGTGGATTTACCTTTTTTGTCTTGGAGGATTACCTTTGTTCTTGTAGGATTCCTTTTGAGGTTGTGGAGTTACATGTTTTCCTGAAGAACTTCACTTTTTACTTCATTAAATACACCGTCTCAAGTACTGCTGTGTCTGCCTCATCTTCTGGGTTCTGCCGACTATTCGTGGCTCAGTTGGTTAAGTGACTCTTTCTCACTCCGGAGACAGAGGTTTGTAACCGGGTCCTGACACTGGTCTAAGTATTTTGTGTTTTTCTTCATGTATTGGGTCAGGCCAGGGTGTGGCATGGAGTTTTTGTATTGTGGTGTGTTTTGTCTTGGGGTTTTGGTGTGTATGTATTTGGGATTGTAGCTAGTGGGGTTATCTAGCAAAGTCTATGTCTGTCTGGAGTGGTTCTCAATCAGAGGCAGGTGCTTATCGTTGTCTCTGATTGGGAACCATATTTAGGCAGCCATATTCTTTGCTTGTATGGTGGGTGATTGTCGTTAGTGTCTTGATGTCCTTACTCTATGTTAGTTTGCACCAGTTTAGGCTGTTTCGGTTTTCATTACGTTTATTGTTTTGTTAAGTTTGTGTTTTGATTCGTGTTACGTTTTATTAAACATGGATCACAATATACACGCTGCAGTTTGGTCCGACTCTCCTTCACCACATGAAAACCGTGACACATAAACCAACAAGAAAATGCTCATCCAGGGGCTGCGCTCCGAGTGGCAGGTGATTTTAATGCAGGAAAATGGAAATACGTTTTACAAAATATCCAGCAGCATTTCACCAGTGCAACTAGAGGAATAAAAATATAATATTTACTCGCCACACAGAGACGCATACAAAACTCTAGCCCATCCTCCTTTTTGCATATCTGACCATAACTTTATCCTCCTAATTTTTGCTTACAAGCAAAAACTCAAACAGGAAGTACCAGTGACACGCTCAATTCAGAAGTGGTTTGATGAAGCGGATGATAAGCTACAGGACTGTTTTGCTAGCACAGACTAGATTGTTCCGGGATTCACCCGATGGCATTGAGGAGTTTACCACATCAGTCACCGGCTTCATTAATAAGTGCATCAAAGACATCGTCCCCACATCGTCCGCACATATCCATGGATTACAGGCAAGCCATGGATTACAGGCAACAGCCGCACTGAGCTAAAGGCTAGAGCTTCCGCATTCAAGGAGTGGGACATTAACCCAAACGTTTAAAATAAATTAACCATCAAACAGGCAAAGCGTCAATACAGGACTAAGATCAAATTCTACTACATCAGCTCTGACGCTCATCGGTTGTGGCAGGGTTTGTAAACTATCACGGATTACAAAAAGATGACAAAACCCAGTCACGAGTTGCCCAGTGACACGAGCCTACTAGACGAGCTAAATGCCTTCAATGTTTGCTTCGAGACAAACAACACTAAACCATGCATGAGAGCACCAGCTGGTTCCGGAGGACACAGAGCTGTAGTCAATGAACAGCATTCTCACTTAGGTGTTCCTTCTGTCCAAGTGGGAAAGGGCAGTGTGGAGTACAATAGAGATGGATTACTAGGACGAGTTCTCAGAGCATGCTCTGACCAGCTAGCAGGTGTCTTCATTTCAACCTCACTCTGACCCAGTCTGTAATACCTATGTGTTTCATGCAGACCACCATAGTCCCTGTGCCCAAGAATGCCAAGGTAACCTGTCTAAACGACTATCGCCTCGTAGCACTCTCTATACATCTATAGCCATGAAATGCTTTTAACGGCTGGTCATGGCTCACTTCAACACCATTATCCCAGACACCCTGGACCCACTCCAATTCGCATACCGCCCCAACAAATCCACAGATGATGCAATCTCTACAGAATGCTCTCTCTGCTACCGCACGGCAAGCGGTACCAATGCACTAATTCTGGAACCAACAGGAGCCTGAACAGCTTCTACCCCCAAGCCAAAATACTTCTAAAAAAGACAGCTAAATAGCTAATTCAATGGCTACCCGGATTACATGCTTTGACCCTTTTTCGCACCAACTCTCTTGCACTGAATCTATGCACACACACTGGACTCTACCCACACACTCACATATACTTACACTGACACCCCAACACACACACACACACACACACACACACACACACACACACACACACACACACACACACACACACACACACACACACACACACACACACACACACAGAACACTGATAGTCACTACCCCTACCTACAGTATATGTACAGTACATAGCTACCTCAAATACCTTGTACCCCTGCACATCGACTCTGTACTGGTACTCCTTGTATATAGTCTTGTTATTTTCTACTCCCTATAGTGTATATAGTCATGTTATTCTCTTCTCTCTATACTGTATATAGTCTTGTTATTTTCTACTCCCTATACTGTATATAGTCTTGTTATTTTCTACTCTCTATACTGTATATAGTCTTGTTATTTTCTACTCCCTATAGTGTATATAGTCTTGTTATTTTCTACTCTCTATACTGTATATAGTCTTGTTATTTTATACTCCCTATACCGTATATAGTCTTGTTATTTTCTACTCCCTATACTGTATATAGTCTTGTTATTTTCTACTCCCTATACTGTATATAGTCTTGTTATTTTCTACTCCCTATACTGTATATAGTCTTGTTATTTTATACTCCCTATACCGTATATAGTCATGTTATTCTCTTCTCTCTATACTGTATATAGTCATGTTATTCTCTACGCACTGTGTCTCCAGTGTGCATTCACAGCCGGTGCGCTCGGTGCCAGCTCTCCGCACTTGCCTTGCGGAAATGATCATCCAGCCAGGACGGGTTGTGCCGGCTCAGTGCTCCTGGTCTCCAGTGAGCCTCCTCGGACAAGAATATCCTGTGCCGGTTCTACGCACTGTGTCGCCAGTGCGCCTTCACAGCCCAGTACATCCTGTGCCTCCTCCCTGCACTCGCCCTGAGGTGCACCTCCACAGTCCAGTACGTCCTGTGCCTCCTCCCCGCACCCGCCCTGAGGTGCGTGTCATCAGTCAAGTGCCAACTGTACCAGTCCCACGCATCAGGCCTCCAGTGCGCCTCCACAGTCCAGTACATCCTGTGCCTCCTCCCTGCACTCGCCCTAAGGTGCCTGTCATCAGCCCGGTGCCACCTGTACCGGTCCCACGCATCAGGCCTCCAGTGCGCCTCCACAGTCCAGATCTTCCGGCGACAGTTCCCAGTCCAGAGCTTCCTGCGACAGTTCCCAGTCCAGAGCTTCCGGCGATGTTTCACAGTCCGGAACCTCCAACAACTGTCCACAGTCCGGAACCTCCCTCGACGTTCCACAGTCCGGAACCTCCCTCGATGGTCCACAGTCCGGAGCCTCCCTCGATGGTCCACAGTCCGGAGCCTCCTGAGACGGTCCACAGTCCGGAGCCTCCTGAGACGGTCCACAGTCCGGAGCCTCCTGAGACGGTCCACAGTCCGGAGCCTCCTGAGCCGGTCCACAGTCCGGAGCCTCCTGAGACGGTCCACAGTCTGGAGCCTCCTGAGACGGTCCACAGTCCGGAGCCTCCTGAGACGGTCCATAGTCCGGAACCTCCTGAGACGGTCCACAGTCCGGAGCCTCCTGAGACGGTCCACAGTCCGGAGCCTCCTGAGACGGTCCACAGTCCGGAGCCTCCTGAGCCGGTCCACAGTCCGGAGCCTCCTGAGACGGTCCACAGTCTGGAGCCTCCTGAGATGGTCCACAGTCCGGAGCCTCCTGAGACGGTCCATAGTCCGGAACCTCCTGAGACAGTCAACGGTCCGGGAACCTTCTGCGATGGTCCACAGTCCAGAACCTCCAGTTCCATGGCCGGAGCCTTTCCCTGCACTGATGCCCAGTCTAAGCACGGCGTCCAGTCCCGCTCCATGGCCAGAGCCTTTCCCTGCCCAGTCTAAGCACGGCGTCCAGTCCAGCTCCAAGGTCAGAGTCTTCTTCTGCGTTGGTGCCCAGTCCAGGCACAGTGTCCAGCCCGGGTCCATGGCTGTATTCACAGGATGAGCGGATTCTTCGTCCTGCACCTGAGCCGCCTCCGATGCTGGAGGATCCGTGGGATGAGAGGGTTCTTTGTCCCGCACCAGAGCTGCCACCGACACTAGACATCCCCCCTAACCCTCCCTTTTGGTTTCAGGTTTTGCAGCAGGAGTCCGCACCTTTGGGAGGGGGGGTACTGTCATGCCCTGACCATAGAAAGCCTTTATGTTCTATGGTGGAGTAGGTCAGGGCTTGACTGAGGGGTGTTCTAGTTTATTATTTCTATGTGTAGTCTAGTTTTTGTATTTCTAGGTTGGCCTGGTATAGTTCCCAATCAGAGGCAGCTGTCTATTGTTGTCTCTGATTGTGGATCATATTTAGGCAGCCTTTTCCCAGCTGTTGTTTGTGGGATCTTGTGTTTTTATTGTTGCTTTTGAGCCCTACAAGGCTGTACATTCGTTTGTTTGTTTCTCTTTATTATTTTGTTGCTGGTTCACATTTAAAATAAATATGATGAACCCAAATCACGCTGCGCCTTGGTCTACCCATTTCGACGAGCGTTACAGTATATAGTATTGTTATTTTCTACTCCCTATGCTGTATATAGCCTTGTTATTTATATTCTTTATTTTTGTTTAATTATTCACTTAGCCACTATTTCCAGTTTTACTGTTCGTCTACACCTGTTTTCTACGAAGCATGAGCCAAATAACGTTTGATTTGATTTAATTCATATAGATATGCAGACCCTGTCATTCCTTTCCCATGTTACTGTACGCTAAACTTATATTTAATGGAGCCCTAGCTTACATAACCTGCTATCCTTAGATCATTCCATCGTTTGACGTCCGCATGACTTCCGTTCATTTCCTCAATCTTTAAACTGACACACTTTTACTACCGGTCCCCATTTCGCTATACGTATTATCATAAATGGCGTTACGTATGGTGACGTTATCAGGCTAAGCAGCTTGGCAGGAAGCTGATGATTAATCACGTTGGAGTGTGATGTCGACACCTCATCAGCCAACGCTGTGATGAATGTGGCTCTCTAATGCTGAAGCTATAAATCACTATCTATCGTTGTGTGTGTGTGTGTGTGTGTCTGTGTGTGTGTGTGTGTGTGTGTTTGTGAGTGTGTCTGTGCACTAATGCTGAAGCTATAAACTGTTATCTATCGCTGAGCTCTCATCGTAATGAATGGCACCAGCCAGAGAGAGAGAGAGGGGGAGAGAGAGAGAGAGACTGAGGAGAGGGACATGCAGGGTAAGAACATAATACTCACTGCCATACTTGAGACTGAGGAGACTGAGTCAAGTGCTGCCTCTCTGGGGTTGAAGTAACACCATCGGCTGGCTATGTTCCAGTGTCTATACTAGTATAGCACTTAAGATGCTTTCCCAATACATTGATTTGTTCTAAGTGGTATGCTAAGTGTGGATATTGGACTGCTGCCAATGTTTATGTGATTTCCATATCTAAATAGGAAATGTACATAGTGAATTCCGCCTCCTCCTCCTTCTTCTTCTTCTTCTTCTTCTTCTTCTTCTTCTTCTTCTTCTTCTTCTTCTTCTTCTTCTTCTTCTTCTTCTTTTTCTTCTTCTTCGTGATAAGACTAGAGACAGTATAATTATGATGACAGGGCATGAGAAACAACAACTGCCTCCTCATTGCGCAGTTAGTTTATCTAATCACAGACTGTGTCCCACAGATAAAATCTACACAGCAGATTATTCAATTGGTGCATGTCTTTGTCAAAGTAACGGTCTGAGAATTCTCTCATCTCATCCTCTCATCTTGGAATGGTTTTCAGTCATGGTACACGCGGTAACAGTTTGCAATAAGTTGCTCTTATTATACCTGTGAAGTAAAAAATAAAGTATTATTACATATACTTTAGTAATTGCATTTGAATTGTATGGTAATGGAGTTGAGCGGTAACTGGTTCACTGTGGATGAATATCAAATCAAATCCAAATGTATTTGTCACACACACAGTTTACAATATGTATAAAATGTGGCAGTACAATAATCAATATAAATAATAAAAAGTCAAATTAAAAATATAAAGTAATTAGAAGGTAGTTTGCAAAGTAATGAATGGATATGTACACAGTAGGATATACAGTATAGATTATGAATGTGCTATGTCAAGTCTGATTGTATTTACAAATGTAAAGTGAATAGTGACTTGGCTGCACATTTAACTAAATAGTATATAATAGAACAGCAGCATTGACTGTGTGTGTGTGTTTGTGTGTGTTTGTGTGGTTGTATATGTGTGTGTGCAATACCAGGCGGTGATACAGCCGCCATTCAAGATGCTCTCAATGGTTCAGCTGTAGAACTTCTTGAAGATCTGAGGGCCCATTCCAAATGTCTTATGTCACCTGAGGATGAAGAGGCGCTGTTGTGCCTTCTACACCATGGTGTCGGTGTGATTGGTCCATGTCAGGTCCTCTGTTGTGCCTTCTACGCTATGGTGTCGGTGTGATTGGTCCATGTCAGGTCCTCTGTTGTGCCTTCTACGCCATGGTGTCGGTGTGATTGGTCCATGTCAGGTCCTCTGTTTTGCCTACTACGCCATGGTGTCAGTGTGATTGGTCCATGTCAGGTCCTTTGTTGTGCCTTCTACGCCATGGTGTCGGTGTGATTGGTCCATGTCAGGTCCTCTGTTGTGCCTTCTACACCATGGTGTCGGTGTGATTGGTCCATGTCAGGTCCTCTGTTGTGCCTTCTACGCCATGGTGTCGGTGTGATTGGTCCATGTCAGGTCCTCTGTTGTGCCTTCTTACGCCACGGTGTCGGTGTGATTGGTCCATGTCAGGTCCTCTGTTTTGCCTACTACGCCATGGTGTCAGTGTGATTGGTCCATGTCAGGTCCTCTGTTTTGCCTTCTACGCCATGGTGTCGGTGTGATTGGTCCATGTCAGGTCCTCTGTTGTGCCTTCTACGCCATGGTGTCGGTGTGATTGGTCCATGTCAGGTCCTCTGTTGTGCCTTCTACACCATGGTGTCGGTGTGATTGGTCCATGTCAGGTCCTCTGTTGTGCCTTCTACGCCATGGTGTCGGTGTGATTGGTCCATGTCAGGTCCTCTGTTGTGCCTTCTACGCCATGGTGTCGGTGTGATTGGTCCATGTCAGGTCCTCTGTTGTGCCTTCTACACCATGGTGTCAGTGTGATTGGTCCATGTCAGGTCCTCTGTTGTGCCTTCTACGCCATGGTGTCGGTGTGATTGGTCCATGTCAGGTCCTCTGTTGTGCCTTCTACACCATGGTGTCGGTGTGATTGGTCCATGTCAGGTCCTCTGTTGTGCCTTCTACACCATGGTGTCAGTGTGATTGGTCCATGTCAGGTCCTCTGTTGTGCCTTCTACGCCATGGTGTCGGTGTGATTGGTCCATGTCAGGTCCTCTGTTGTGCCTTCTTACGCCACGGTGTCGGTGTGATTGGTCCATGTCAGGTCCTCTGTTTTGCCTTCTACACCATGGTGTCGGTGTGATTGGTCCATGTCAGGTCCTCTGTTGTGCCTTCTTACGCCACGGTGTCGGTGTGATTGGTCCATGTCAGGTCCTCTGTTGTGCCTTCTACACCATGGTGTCGGTGTGATTGGTCCATGTCAGGTCCTCTGTTGTGCCTTCTACACCATGGTGTCGGTGTGATTGGTCCATGTCAGGTCCTCTGTTGTGCCTTCTACGCCATGGTGTCGGTGTGATTGGTCCATGTCAGGTTCTCTGTTGTGCCTTCTACGCCATGGTGTCGGTGTGATTGGTCCATGTCAGGTCCTCTGTGATGTGCATGCAGAGGAACTTTTGTCCCTCTCCACTGCAGCCCCCTCCGATGCAGATGAGGGTGTGCTCACCCCAGTGTTTTCTGTTGTCCATGATCAGCTCCTTGGCTTTGCTGACGTTGAGGGAGAGGTTATTTTCCTGGCATTTCTTTGCCAGGGTTCTAACCTCCTCCCTGTGGGCTGTCTCGTGAGGCCCACCACCGTTTTGTCGTTCAACAAACTTAACGATGGTGTCGGAGTCATGCATGGCCACGCAGTCGTGGGTGTACAGGAGGGGGCTGAGCCCACACCCCTCGGGGCTGCTGTGTTGCGTATCGGAGGTGTTTTTGCTTACCCTCACCACCTGGGGTCTGCCCGTCAGGAAGTCCAGGATCCAGTTGTAGAGGGAGGTGTTTATAACCAGTGCCCTGAGTTTAAAGCATGGCTGCGTTTACACAGTCAGCCAAATTCGGATGTTTTTTTCACTCATTGGTCTTTTGACCAATTATATCAGCCCTGAAAAAGATCTAATGAGAAAAGATCTGATGTGATTAGTCAAAAGATCAATTAGAAAAAATATCAGAATTGGGCTTCCTGTGTAAACGAGGCCTAACTGTCCAGTGAAAATCTCACTTTTAAAAGTTAATTTTCTGTTTACTCATACTCAGTTTATGTTTTTGACTCATCTTATACATGTTATTGTGTCCAAAGCATACATTTGAGAAAAAACACAATCACAAACAAACCATTTAAAAAATGCTTGCTGATTATATAACCATGCCCCATTGGCTGAGCTGGTCAATCAGTGGTCAATTTGTATGAATATTTTCAATGACCAGTATACGCCCACACCATTCTGTTGTCAGGGTCCGCCCACTGCATTCCAACACAGAAAAGCTCATTTTTAACATACTTAATTTCATTTTAATGACGTACTTCACACATATTGTAATAATTCTATGTCATATTTCATAAAAACTCGGGACGCACTGGACGGTTACTTTAATGATGAACTTGGAGGGGGCTATGGTGTTGAAAGCTGAGCTGAAGATCAATATTAACGTACATGGCCTGACAGACATTCATGTAATTCCTACGACACAAGTTGTATTTTCAAAGCTGACACAGCTTTGTCAATGCAGCAGCGTGTTTGAAAAGATAAGTACAGTAGATTATTTATTGAACAGATTCGTTATTGAACAAATGGGGTAGTAGTCACAGTTACTGTGTTTAAGGAATACATCAAAAACATAACATATTTATATCCCCTCTACCCACAGCCCAGCCAGTCGAGACAATGCATATTTAAAACCTCAGGGATATATCCATGTGAATAATATGTTTAAAAAAAACTCCCACTCTAAAGTGATTGTCGCTGAAGCACTACCCTACGTCCCAAATGGCACCCTATTCCCTATGTAGGGCACTACTTTTGACCAGGGCCCAAAAGCCTCTGGTCAAAAGTAGTACACTAAATAGGGAATAGGGTGCTATTTGGAACATATCCCTAGTCTGTTGGATATTAATGGAGATTTAATTCAGGCCGGAGCTTTTCCATTTGATTTCTCCCAGACCCACGCAGCTCCACTGTAACACAAGGTCTTTGTCCAAAATGGCAACCTATTCCATAAAAAAGTGCACTACATTTGACCAGAGCTACTACTAAAGTAGTGCACTAAATAAGAAATAGGGTGCTGGAGGCAACCAAGGTCTGCTGGTGATCAATACAGCTTTAATTGGAGAGATGGATTATAATAGAGGCATTAGGCCTCATTGATTAGCACTCAACAGCAGTGTTCATTGTATGAAGAGAGACTGACAGTCAATATCAACTTCACTTACTTCTAGCGGGTAACAACAGACAACAGAGACCCATATCCCCCATGCCAAGGCATTATCCAACATAGGGCACGCATCCCAAATGGCACCCTATTCCCTTTAGAGTGCACTACTTTTGACCAGGGCCCATATGGCTCTGGGTCAAAAGTAGTGCACTAATTAGGAAATAGGGTGCCATTTGGGACAGATACCAAGGGACACATGTAAATGTCAAGTATATTCTTGACTATAGTTTAGAGGGAATATTTTTAATTTCAGGACTTTATGTTAAACCAAATGAGGCTCTTTGCAATTGCATCATTCCACCTTTGGGTGGTGCTACACCGGTTGCAAATACCTTGATATTCATCATATGGATGTACAGTATAGTGGTTGTACTGTATAAGTGTCCTGATTCTGGTGTCGAATTGTATTGATTTATTAGCTCTGTACTTTGTCACAATATGCTTAGTCTCTGCTGCTCTGATAGGCTGTGATAGGATTGCCTTTAAGAGAGAGTTGGTAGAGATATCACAGAGATAATTCAGAGGCCATGATGACACTATTATTTACTAGTCGGTAATTGGATTAATGAAACAATCAACCAATCACTGATTATTGAACTCTGAGAGATAGAAAAGAGAGAAAAAAACACAGTCCAATGGTCGGGGAAAACAACAATAAATATCCCCAATAGGTTTTTATCGGCAAGCAGCACATTGCTTATTTTACCCTCTGCAGTCAGGGCCAGACGGGGAACTGCTCTCTAATTAACTCTGGAATTGGCTTTTTTGGCCTAACACTTTTTCACTATTCACAGGGCCAGAGATTATCTTTGTCTGCATCCCAAATGGCACCCTACATAGTGCACTACTTTTGACCAGAGCCCTATGGACACTGGTCAAAACTAGTGGACTATGAAGGGAATAGGGTGCCATTTGGGATGCACCCTATCTTTTTGGTCAATGGTAATCCTATTCAGTGGTGGGGGGAAATGATGCAATGCCCAGGGCTGCTGCAATATATTTCCTCCTCTCTCTCTAACTCTCTCACTGATCTGTTTGCTGTGTTTACTTAACTATCTATGGACTGTCTGGCTTAGGCTCTTGGGCTGGCAGAGTCCTACGGTCACTTACTATAATTCACGTAAGGCCTCTCTGTGGAGTTTTACTCCTGGTGAGAACAAGACGTGGGAAGCAACATCTTGTACAGAGTTAAGAAGAGAGATACAGTACTGTCATTGTCTTTCAACTTCCAGGAAGTAAACAAGGAAACATGGTAGCCAATAGTTTCAATCGTTTCAATAGAACTGATCACTATCCCTCAGCAAGAAACAACCACAATCCTAACCATAGCTTCATGTCCACATCCCGGCTCAACCCTAACCCTAGCCTCAACCACAACCCCAGCCCTAACCCTAACCTTAGCTAACAACTTAGCTGCTAGCTTGCCTTCCCTGTAGAACCTATTCAAATCAAATCAAATCAAATATTGTATATTACTCCTGTACATAGTGAGGAGAGCCCTCTCCCCAGAGTCCTACATCAGGCATCACTGCCGCTGAGTAGATCAGGGTATTCTGAATATGAGAGATGTGAAGTGATAGGGGACAAATGCTGACACTCAGTGGTACCCAATTGTCATTCTTGAGTAAAAGTAAAGATACCTTAATAAAAAATGACTCAAGTAAAGGTGAACGTTAACCAATGAAATACTACTTGAGTTAAAGTCTAATAGTATTTTGTTTTAAATATACTTAAGTATATGTATAAATAATTTCACATTCCTTATATGAAGCAAATCAGATTGCAGGATTGGACAGCCAGGGGCACACTTCAACACTTTGACAATGATTTGCAAACAAAGTATCTGTTTAGTGGGTCCGCCAGATCAGAGGCAGCACAGATGACCAGAGATGTTGTCTTAGTAAGTCTGTGAATTGGACCAATTCCTGCCCTGCTAAGCATTCAGAATGTAACAAGTACTTTTGGGTGTGAAGGAAAATTAATGGAGTAACAAGTACATTATTTTCTTTAGGAATGTAGTGTACAAAAAGTAAAAGTTGTCAAAAATATAAACAGTTAAGTAAAGTACAAATACCCCCAAAAAAGACTTAAGTATTTACAATGTTCTTCCCTGGTTGCCCTTTTCTTGTGGTGACAGGTCACAAATCTTGCGACTGTGATGGCACACTGGTATTTCACCCAATAGATATGGGAATTTATCAAAGTTGGATTTGTTTTTCAAATTCTTTGTGGGTCTGTGTAATCTGAGGGACATATGTGTCTCTGTAACGCTCGTCGTTGGAATGAGGTGAGGACCAAAGCGCAGCGTGGTGAGTGTTCATCATTATATTTATTCAACAGAGAAGACTAAACAAAATAACAAAGGAGAACGAAACGAAACAGTTCTGTAAGGTGACAGAACAGAAGACAATCACCCACACCACACAGGTGGGAAAAGGCTACCTAAGTATGATTCTCAATCAGAGACAACGAACGACATTTGCCTCTGATTGAGGTCCATACCAGGCCAAACTCAAAACCACAACATAGAAAAAAGAACATAGACAACCCACCCAACTCACGCCCTGACCATACTAAAACAAAGACATAACAAAAGAACTAAGGTCAGAACGTGACAGTCTCTAATATGGTCATGCATTTGGAGGTTAGGGAGAGCAGCTTAGTTTCCACTTCATTTTGTGGACAGTGTGCACATAGCTTGTCTTCTCTTGAGAGCAAGGTCTGCCTACGGCGGCCTCTCTCAGTAGAAAGGCTGTGCTCACTGAGTCTGTACAAAGCTTTCCTTCATTTTGGGTCAGTCACAGCAGTCAGGCATTCTGCCACTGTCTACTCTCGGTTTAGGGCCAAATAGAATTCTAGTTTGATCTTTCTTTCCATTAATTATTTCCAGTGTGCCAAGTCATTATTGTTTTAATTTCTTATGATTTGGGTGGGTCTAATTGTGTAGCTATCCTGGGGCTCTGTGAGGTATGAACAGAGCTCCAGGACCAGCTTGCTTAGGGGGCTCTTCTCCAGGTTCATCTCTCTGTAGGTGATGACTTTGTTATGGAGGATTTGGGCATCAATTCCTATTAGATGGTTGTAGCCAAGTTTATAGCCAAATGTAATTTGTGGTCTGTATATTTTATCATTTAATAACGTCTTTGCTTGCTTTGAGGACAATACAGTGCCACCAACACGGCCCGCTACCAAAACCTGTGGGCTCTCCTTCACCGCAGCCAATGTGAGTAAAACATTAAACATGTTAACCCTCGCAAAGCTGCCGGAGCAGACGACATCCCTAGCTGCGTCCTCAGAGCATGCGCAGACCAGTTGGCGGGTGTGTTTATGGCCATATTTAGTCAATCCCTATCCCAGTCTGCTATTCCCACATGCTTCAAGAGGGCCACCTTTCTTTCTGTTCTCAAGAAAGCTAAGGTAACTGAGCTAAACAACGATCGCCCCGTTGCACTCATTTCCGTCATCATGAAGTGCTTCGAGAGACTAGTCAAGGACCATATCACCTCCACCCTACCTGACACCCTAGACCCACTCCGAATTGCTTATCGCCCCAATAGGTCCACATACGATGCATTTGCAACCACACTGCACACTTCCCTAACCCATCTGTACAAGAGGAATACCTATGTGAGAATGCTGTTCATCGACTACAGCTCAGCATTTAACACCATAGTACCCTCCAAACTCGTCATCAAGCTCGAGACCCTGGGTCTCGACCCCGCTCTGTGCAACTGGATACTGGACTTCCTGACAGGCCGCCCCCAGGTGGTGAGGGTAGGTAACAACATCTCCACCCCACTGATCCTCAACACTGGGGCCCCACAAGGGTGCGTTCTGAGCCCTCTCCTATACTCCCTGTTCACCCACGACTGCGTGGCCATGCACGCCTCCAACTCAATCGTCAAGTTTGCAGACGACACTACAGTGATAGGCTTGATTACCAACAACGACGAGACGGCCTACAGGGAGGAGGTGAGGGCCCTCGGAGTGTGGTGTCAGGAAAATAACCTCACACTCAACGTCAACAAAAGGAGATGATCGTGGACTTCAGGAAACAGCAGAGGGAGCACCCCCCGATCCACATCGACGGGACAGTAGTGAAGAGGGTAGTAAGTTTTAAGTTCCTCGGCATACACATAACGGACAAACTGAATTGGTCCACCCACACAGACAGCGTGGTGAAGAAGGCTCAGCAGCGACTCTTCAAACGCAGGAGGCTGAAGACATTTGGCTTGTCACCAAAATCACTCACAAACTTTTACAGATGTACAATCGAAGGGCATCCTATATATCTGTATCTGCTGTATCACTGCCTGGTATGGCAACTGCTCCGCCCACAACCGTAAGACTCTCCAGAGGGTAGTGAGGTCTGCACAACGCATCACCGGGGGCAAACTACCTGCCCTCCAGGACACCTACACCACCCGATGTCACAGGAAGGCCATAAAGATCATCAAGGACAACAACCACCCGAGCCACTGCTTGTTCACCACGCTATCATCCAGAAGGTGAGGTCAGTACAGGTGTATCAAAGCAGGGACCGAGAGACTTAAAACCATCTCAAGGCCATTAGACTGTTAAACAGCCAGCACTAACAATGAGTGGCTGCTGCCATAATACTGACTCAACTGACCCAGCCACTGACCCAGCCACTTTAACAATGTAAAAATGTCTGGAAAAATGTATCACCAGACACTTTAAACAATGCCACTTCATATAATGTTTACATACCCTACATTACTCATCTCATATATATATACTGTACTCTATATCATCTACTGCATCTTGCCATCTTGATGTAATACATGTCTCACTAGTCACTTTAATCAATGCCACTTCATATAATGTTTACATACCCTACATTACTCATCTCATTTGTATATACTGTACTCAATACCATCTACTGCATCTTGCCTATGCCATTCTGTACCATCACTATTCACTATTCACTATTCATATATTTTTATGTACATATTCTTCATTCCTTTACACTTGTGTGTAGTTGTTGTGAAATTGATAGGTTAGATTACTCATTGGTTATTACTGCATTGTAGGAACTAGAAGCACAAGCATTTCGCTACACTCGCATTAACATCTGCCAACCATGTGTATGTGACCAATAAAGAGTGTTTTGATTTGTATGTGACCAATAACATTTGATTTGATTTGACTTGATTTAAGTTTGGATACCATCAACACCACAGGCTTTTATGGTTTGGAAGGTTTGTAATTTTGTTCTGTTGTTCATTCAATGAACCAAGCCTATGTGTTCGTAGCTTCAACCCCGCAACACACGCGCGCGCACACACACACACACACACACACACCAATTGGTTAATAATGGACTGCTGATTTTCTATCTATTTTTTTCTCTTGCTTTGTTTAATCTTTTCCATATTATGTCTATCTCTGATAAGCTACCCAGGAAAAGGGCTGAAAAGACCATATTAATATATGTAGCCTTAGAAATAATGTTAATGAAATCAATAACTTGCTAACTTCAGATAACAGTCATATATTAGCCATTTCTGAGACTCACTTAGATAATTAATTTGATGATACAGCAGTAGGAATAAAAAGGATATAACATCTATTGTGGAGACAGAAAACCTTAAGGGGAATCTGTTGCAGTATATATTCAGAGCCATATCCCTGTAATGCTGAGAGAAGATCTTATGTCAAGTGTTATTGAAGTGTTGTGGTTGCAGGTTCACTTGGCACATCTAAAGCCTTTTCTTTCAGGGTGTTGCTATAGACCACCAAGTGCTAACAGTCAGTTTCTAAATAATATGTGTGAAATGCTTGATAGTGTATGTGAGGTAAACAGAGAGGTCTACTTTCTTGGGGACCTTAATATTGACTGGTTTTCATCAATCTGTCTGCTCAATAGGAAGCTTCTCACTGTAACCACTGCCTGTCATCTGGTTCAGGTTATTAATCAACCTACCAGGGTGTTTACAAACACTACAGGGACATTATTATCCACATGTATCAATCACATATTTACTAATACTGTAGAACTTTGTTCTAAAGCTGTATACATACCCATTGGATGCAGTGATCACAATATAGTGGCTATATCCAGGAAAGCCAAAGTTCCAAAACCTGGGCCTAAAATAGTGTATAAGAGATCATACAAAATATTTTGCTGTGACTCTAATGTGGATCAAGGTAAAAATATTTGTTGGTCTGATGTAATTAATAAGGAGCATCCAGACACTGCACTTGATGCATTTATTAAATTGCTTCTTCCATAGGGCGGCACACAATTGGCCCAGCGTCATCCGGGTTAGGGTTTGACCGGGATAGGCCGTCATTGTAAATATGAATTTGTTCTTAAGGACTTGCCTAGTTAAATAAAGGTTAAATAAAAAATAAATAAACATTAGAATGAATGTTAAACATGCACCTGTTATGAAACTGATTGTTAGAACTGTTAAGGCTCCATGGATTTAGTGGGTAATAGGTCTGGCTGCACATCTGCCTGTCTGACAAATTGAGAAATTATGTCAGTAAACTCAACAAAACAAATCAGAAACTGTATTTATTATGAAGCCAAGATCAATGAATTAAAGAACGATGGCAAAAAAAAACTTTGGAGTAGTTTAAATTCAATTATGGGCAGAAAGAACAATTCAACTCCACCTGTTATTGAATCAGATGGCTTATTCATAACAATTTGATGTTGACAATTATTTTAATGATTACTTCATTGACAAAGTGGGTAAACTTAGGCAGGAAATGACAACAACAAACAGTGAGCCATCGTATTCCTGCATAAAAAAAAAAAAAATGAAATGAAAGAAAAGTATTGAATTTTTTAAAGTTAGTGTGGGAGAGGTGGAAAAAGTATTGTTAACGATCGATAATGACAAACCTCCTGGCATTGGCAACTTAGATGGAAAGCTACTGAGGATGGTAGCTGACTCTATTGCCACTCCTATCTGTCTTGTCTTTAATCTGAGCCTAGAGGAAAGTATTTGTCCTCATGCCTGAAGGGAAGCCAAAGTAATTCCGCTACCCAAGAGTGGTAAAGCGGCCTTTACTGGTACTAACAGCAGACCTATTAGCTTGCTGCCAGCTCTTAGCAAACTGTTGGAAAGAATTGTGTTTAACCAAATACAATTATATTTCTCTGTAAACAAATTAAGAACAGACTTTCAGCATGCTTATAGAGAAGGGCACTCAACATGTACTGCACTGACACAAATGACTGATGATTGGTTGAAAGAAATTGATAATAAGAAGATTGTGGGAGCTGTACTGTTAGATTTCAGTGCAGCCTTTGATATTATTGACCATAATCTATTGTTTAAAAAACACAGGTGTTATGGCTTTTCAACATGTGCCATATCATGGATTCAGAGCTAACTATCTAATAGAACTCAAAGGGGTTTCTTTAATGGAAGCTTCTCTAATATCAAACATGTAATGTGTGGTGTACCGCAGGTCAGCTCTCTAGGCCCTCTACTCTTTTCTATTTTTACCAATGACCTGCCACTGGCATTAAGCAAAGCATGTGTGTCCACGTATGCTGATGATTCAACCATATACCCATCATCAACCACAGCTAATGAAGTCACTGGAACCCTTAACAAAGAGTTGCAGTCTGTTTTGGAATGGGTGGCCAGTAATAAACTGGTCCTGAACATCTCTACAACTAAGTCCATTGTATTTCAAAATAAATCATTCCCTAAGTTTTAGACCTCAGCTGAATCTAGTAATGAATGGTGTGGCTGTTGAACAAGTTGAGGAGACTAAATTACTTGGCATTACCTTTGATTGTAAACTGTCATGGTCAAAACATATAGATTCAATGGTTGTAAAGATGCTGAGAGGTCTGTCTGTAATAAAGAGCTGCAGCTGGCCCAGAACTGAACAGGGCCATGTTCCTTTCTCTCCTCCTTCAGTACTGTTAGCTGGAACATGTTCCTCTCTCTCTTCCATTAGTGCTGTTAGCTGGGCCATGTTCCTTTCTCTCCTCCTTCAGTACTATTAGCTGGGCCATGTTCCTCTCCCCCTCCTTCAGTACTGTTAGCTGGGCCATGTTCCTGTCTCTCCTTCAGTACTGTTAGCTGAACCATGTTCCTCTCCCTCCTTCAGTACTGTTAGCTGAACCATGTTCCTCTCCCTCCTTCAGTACTGTTAGCTGAACCATGTTCCTCTCCCTCCTTCAGTACTGTTAGCTGAACCATGTTCCTCTCCCTCCTTCAGTACTGTTAGCTGAACCATGTTCCTCTCCCCTCTCCTTCAGTACTGTTAGCTGAACCATGTTCCTCTCCCTCCTTCAGTACTGTTAGCTGAACCATGTTCCTCTCCCTCCTTCAGTACTGTTAGCTGAACCATGTTCCTCTCCCTCCTTCAGTACTGTTAGCTGAACCATGTTCTTCTCCCTCCTTCAGTACTGTTAGCTGAACCATGTTCCTCTCCCTCCTTCAGTACTGTTAACTGAACCATGTTCCTCTCCCTCCTTCAGTACTGTTAGCTGGGTCATGTCCCTTTCTCTCCTCCCTCATTGCTGTTAGCTGGGCCATGTCCCTTTCTCTCTTCCATTAATACTGTTAGCTGGACCATGTCCCTTTCTCTCCTACTTCAGTGCTGTTAGCTGGGCCATGTCCCTCTCTCTCTTCCATCAGTACTGTTAGCTGTGCCATGTCCCTCTCTCTCTTCCATCAGTACTGTTAGCTGGGCCGTTGTCCCTCTCTCTCTTCCATCAGTACTGTTAGCTGGGCCATGTTCCTTTCTCTCCTCCTGCAGTAGTTTGTGGGCTGTGTGTTTCTCTCTCTCGCTTGAGTTCTCTCACTTCAGTCCGGAGTGCAGCCAGCTCTCTCAGACAGCCGTCTCTCTCCACCTTCAGCTCTCCGGGTCTTGTTGGGCGGGTGTTTTTGTGCTGGTCTGTTTTGGTCTATTCTGTCTAGAGTGTGTGGACTAGCTCATCTGAGCTCCACTATCTATCTCTGTGAATGTATCTCTCTCAACAATGGAGGAACAGTGCAGTTGTGGGACCTGGGTGTGTGTATGTGCATGTGTGTGTGTGTGTGTGTGTGTGTGTGTGTGTGTGTGTGTGTGTGTGTGTGTGTGTGTGTGTGGGGGGTGAATGTATCTCTCAACAATGGAGGAACAGGGGGGGACGCGACGACACGACTCTCCTCCTGGGGCTGCTCGTCTGCAGGGCAGTTTGAGTAGTGATCAGACTCGCTCAGAATGGGGGAGTCTCTCTCTCGCTCTCTTTCTCTCTACCTACCCTCTGGAGCTGGAGGCAGAAGTGGAGAAGAAATCCAAAGCTGCATTATGTAATTCATTATCCAGCCGAGTCAGGATTGGTTCATGGAGAGGGGAGTGGGTGGAATGAAATACATTTTCAGAGGGTGGAGCTCAGCATGGAACATGGAGAAAAGGACAGAAGAAAGACTGGGATGGCTGTGCTCGCCTGACTGCGATGCCTCAGTCGTTTTAAAGAAGAGGGAGACATCTGTCCGGCTGTGCCCCAGCATTTTCCATCTCGCTCCCTCCTTGTTCCTCGTCTTCCACTCTTTATCTCTTACACATCTTTTCATCCCTCCCTCTAACCTCTCCGACATGCTCTCTGCCTCAACCTAACATACACAGCCCTTACACATCCACCTTCTCTGTGGCACCACCACACGCATTCACGCACACACGCACACACACACACACACACACACACACACACACACACAACCTCTTTCAGACTTCAGGTGCTGTACAGTCCTCTCCTTGGTGTATGATGTCAAGCTTGGTGAAAAGGCTCACATTCATTAAGAGATATTGGCAAGGTCAGGAAGCTGCAGAGACAGTATGGTGCAGGAGAGAGTCAGAGGGAGAGCAGAGGAAAGAGGAGAGAGAGGAATAGAGCAGTTCAACTTCCCAGGACTATCGTCCATAGCATTCTGTGTTGCCATCTCCCTGATTCACCAACATGTTACATAATGGGACGTTGTAGCGGGAGTGAGCTGTTTTTACATAACAACAATGGGATACAGTTATACAGATGAAATAACACTGTAGTCACGTTTGTCTCTGTAAACATTTCTGATGTATTTCATATTATGGTGTGTTTGCACACAGTGACCTTGTAGTGGGCAGTAAAATATGATACAGTATATATGATATTATAAATACTTCCCATGCGATTCGTAATAAGACGAAGTAATTAGCCTATTCAAATGTTTATCTGACTCAATAACGATGATTTAGCAATATGGAAGAACACTATGGTTCACTTAGTGTAACACACTCTTAGAAAAAAAGATGCAATCTAGAACAGTAAATCATTATTTGGCTGTCCCCATAGGATAACCCTTTACAGAACACTTTTTGGTTCCAGGTAGAACCCTTTCCACAGAGGGTTCTACATCGAACCCCAAAGGGTTCTACCTGGAACCAAAAATGGTACTCCTATGGGGACAGCCCGAAGAACTCTTTTGGCAAAAAGGCAATCAAGAAATGTCTAAGGATGGAATCTTAACTACAAGTGTATTTAATTACATTGTAAAATGAATGGATTCACATACAAGACATAAAGCTTCAGTTAAAAGGCAATACTGACATTAACAAAGCAGACAAAGAACAAGAAATCTAAGACCCTTTTATAAGCATCTGAGTTGTTTGGATGAGTTGTTGACCAATAGAATTACTGTAAAGTTAACATCCAATCAGATATCAGACCTACATTATGTAACCTCTCAGAGGTGAGACAATGGGGGTTGGCAAGTCGAACACAGAGAATGCTGAATTCCTAAGACAACACAGAGGAGAGTCTTGCATACATTTGATAAGAAGAGTCATGTTGTCAGTGCCTTCAGAAAGAATTCATACCCCTTGACTTATTCCACATTTTGTTGTGTTACAGCCTGAATTCAAAATGTATTAAATTGATTTTTTTTCTCTCACCCATTTACACACAATACCCCATAATGACAAAGTGAAAACATGTTCTTACATTTTTGCTAATTTATTGGAAATTAAATACTGAAATATCTAATTTACGTAAGTATTCACACCCCTGAGTGTGTTGTAGAATCACCTTTGTGTAACGATGTGCGCTGAGAGTTGGAAAGCAAGTTCAGGTAGTGAGTGTTTTAATAAATAAACACAACATAATACAAAATAAGAAACACGAACAACGCACAGACATGACACAGGAACAGAAAAAATAACGCCTGGGTAAGGAACCAAAGGGAGTGACATATATAGGGAAGGTAATCAAGGAAGTGAGTGGAGTCCAGGTGAGTGTGATGACTCGCAGGTGCGTGTAACGATGGTGACCAGTGTGCTCCATAACGAGCAACTTACGTGACAGTACCCCCTCCCCGACGAGCAGCTCCAGCCGCAGGATGCAAACCAGCGGGCCGATCCCGGGGATCAGGGGTGGACCGGTCACCCTTGCTAATGCGCGGGAACCTGTCGCTGGCAAGGGCGCGGGAACCTGACAGACCGGCTGAGGCAGGGGAGCCTGGCGATCCGGCTGAGGCATGAGAGCCTGACGAGCCGGTGGTCAGAGGTCAGTCTTTGGCAATTATTTGGCCCTGTCCGGGGGTATTTGGCCCTGTCCGGGGGTATCTTTGGACGGGGTCACAGTGTCTCCCGACCCCTCCTGTCTCAGCCTCCAGTATTTATGCTGCAATAGTTTGTGTCGGGGGGGGGCTAGGGTCTGTCTGTTATATTTGGAGTATTTCTCTTGTCTTATCCGGTGTCCTGTGCGAATTTAAGTATGCTCTCTCTAATTCTCTCTCTCTTTTCTCTCTTTCTTTCTCTCTCTCGGAGGACCTGAGCCCTAGGACCATGCCTCAGGACTACCTGGTCTGATGACTCCTTGCTGTTCCCAGCCCACCTGGTCGTGCTGCTGCTCCAGTTTCAACTGTTCTGACCTGTTCACCAGACGTGCTACTTGTCCCAGACCTGCTGTTTTCAACTCTCTAGAGGCAGCAGGAGCGGTAGAGATACTCTTAATGATCGGCTATGAAAAGCCAACTGACATTTACTTCTGAGGTGCTGACCTGTTGCACCCTCTACAACCACTGTGATTATTACTATTTGACCCTGCTGGTTATCTATGGGCATCTAACATCTTGACCATGCTCTGTTATAATCTCCACCCGGCACAGCCAGAAAAGGACTGGCCACACCTCATAGCCTGGTTCCTCTCTAGGTTCCTTCCTAGGTTCTGGCCCTTCTAGGGAGTTTTTCCTAGCCACCGTGCTTCTACACCTGTATTGCTTGCTGTTTGGGGTTTAGGCTGTGTTTCTGTACAGCACTTTGTGACATTAGCTGATGTAAGAAGGGATTTATACATACATTTGATTGATTGTTTGTGCTTTCTTCTGACATCGCCTCATGTAGAGGCAGGGAGCTTGGCCCCAGTGATGTACTGGGCTGTCCGCACCACACTGTAGCGGGCGGTGCATTTACAATACCAAGCAGTGACACAGTGGTGCAGAACCTTTTGAGGATCCCAGGGCTGATGCAAAATCTTTTCGGCCTCCTGAGGGGAAAGAGGTGCTGCCATTCCCTTTTCATAACTGTGCGGGTGTGTGTGGACTATGTTAAGTCCTTAGCGAAGTGGACTCCAAGGAACTTGAAATTATCGACCCACTCGACTTCAGCCCTGTCGATGTGGATGTGAGCGGGCTCTCCCATCTTTCCACAACCAGCTCCTTGATCTTGCTGACATTGAGGGAGAGGTTGTTATCCTGGCACCACACTGCTAAGTCTCTGACCTCCTCCCTGTAGGCTGTATCATCACCGTCAGTGATCGGGCCTACTACTGTTGTGTTGTCAGCAAAGTTGATGATGGTGTTGGATTCGTGCATGGCCCGCAGTTGTGGGTGAACAGGAAGTACAGGAGGGGACTAAGCACACATCCCTGAGGGGCTCACGTGTTGGGGGTCAGCATGGCGGAGGTGTCATTTTCTACCCTCATCACTCTGGGCCGGCCAATAGGGAGTACAGGATCTAGTTGCAGAGGGAGGTGTTCAGTCCTAGGGTCCTGGGCTTGGTGATGGGCTTGGAGGGGGCAGAGCTGAGCTGTAGTCTACGAACAGCATTCTCACATAGTTATTTCCCCTCGTGTCCAGGTGGGATAGGGCCATGTGAAGTGCAATTGCTATTGCGTCATCTGTGGATATGTTGGGACGGTATGTGAAATGGAGTGGGTCTCGGATGACAGTGTCATGACCAGCCCTTCAAAGCTTTTCATAATTACAGATGTGAGTGCTATAGGGCGATAGTCATTTAGGCAGGTTACCTTGGAGATCTTGGGAACAGGATCAATGGTGGTCAGCGTTAAACATGTTGGGATTACAGACTGGTACAAGAAGACAAAATGTCTGTGAAGACACCTGCCAGCTGGTCTGTGCATGCTTTGAGAAAACATACACAAATGAATACATACATCCACACTAACTCAGTAACATCAACTCACGTGTAATTAAACTAAATGAGCCTTTTCCATGTATAACTTGGCTCCTGTGAGATGCAGCTGTAGCCAGAGAAACTAATCCTCTCCCACTCAGATCAGTGACTTACAGCAACCAGCTAATAACTCTGTCCCACGCTCATTACTGGAACGCCTTACTGTAAAACGGATACTGCCCACTCTACTCAGAGAGCCAGAGAGACACTCACACACGTACAGCATGAACACATGCACACAAGCATGCTCAGACACATCCAAGCGTGAACACACACACATACAAACATGTATCCACTCGCATGCATGCACACACACATAGGCACAGTTGCACATGCATGCATACATACATACATGAATACACACACACACACACTTCACTCTGTTACTGTAGAAACAGTATTTTGGGTTCCTCAGGTCGTGAGGCAGTGGGAATAATCAACTACAGGAGTATGATTATAAGCAAATGCTAAAAGTGTGATAGCGATAAGAGGAAGGTTATATTTATGTTAGCATCTCTTTGGGTTAACCCTGTTAGACAGAGCACCTTGAAAGTGTCAGGAGTGTGTGCGTTTTGGGTTTATTGTATTTTACCTGCTAACGTCAAGTGTTCGGTCTGAGATTACCTGCGAGTTTACCACTGTAGGTGTGTGTGTGTGTGTGTGTGTGTGTGTGTGTGTGTGTGTGTGTGTGTGTGTGTGTGTGTGTGTGTGTGTGTGTGTGTGTGTGTGTGTGTGTGTGTGTGTGTGTGTGTGTGTGTGTGTGTGTGTGTGTGTGTGTGTGTGTGTGTGTGTGTGTGGATATGTGCTGCTACATTCTTGCCTGCAGGCCTTCAGCTTGTGATGCTGTATATGTTTTTCATGTGCCCCTATCTACACTTCTGGACAAAGCATCTCAGAAAAGGTCCTAGGAATCCTGTTAAAACCTGTTTTAATACAACACCAAAAAACTCCTAGCTCAGATGAGGTTTTAGGATGATGTTACGACACTGCCCAGACAAACTCTAAGCCAGGAGTAAAATCAACTCATAAAAGTTTATCTCAGCTGGTAATCACAAAGGTTTGCGATACAGCAAAGGAAATATAGTGATAACACGGCTTTCACAATTGAACGTCAGTATGCCATCAATCTCTGATCTTTGTTAGGAACATTTTTCATACACAAATCAAAATGTATGAAGAGAAAGACAATTTTAGATGTTTTTTAAACTGATTTGGCAAGATATTTATAATTATTAAAATGTGTGCAAATCAGAATATCTCCGAAATGTATTTGCTACCTGCCTGTATTTGATTTGATATAATGCGGAGAATTACATTTTTTTTGTTATTTTGTTATCTTGGTTATTTCTTTGTGTAATCTCTCTGGCTGTTTGTCTTTGTATTTACTGTTGTTTATTAAAACTGCAAATATAATAACCAAACACAATGAGATAGCTGTGATCTTCATAGAAGCTGACTGTACATTTTTTTAAACGTTATATTTTTCACCTGTTATCTAAGATGTTCGCGTCCATAACTTTTTATTATTTTAAACAAATCTGATGGTTGTTAAAAGTGAAATTTGTTCAATATTACGCTTATATCATCACACTCGTCAATCCTGTTTAACAACTCCAAATCTCTTTGGCACAGGACGCATCAAGTCACTTGCCAATAATGTTGCATATGCAGCGTTTTAATAAAGGTCTATCATTTTCATCGAACAGAATCAAACTTAACATAAGCGCTATAGATGCCTTCAATTGCCCAATTTATAGGCATGCACAATTTAGGCATGTTTTTTCAACATCACGATGTTGCACTACAAAGGGATAACTTTTAAAATAACATGATGTTGGTAATTAAATAATCAAAAGAACACCTGATTATTTATTAGCCAAGTGGTTATAAGGATTTAGGCATAATCATGTGAAATGGGCCTCGTGAAATCATTGTCAAAAGCGAAAGAGATACTGTTGCAATTGGATGTCGTGCAGAAACCACTGACTCACTGTCATTTTCTATTACCTAGAAACCTGCTGGTAACTCTTAACTGGTTAGGACCGCTCACGAGGTCTCCTAAATATCTGTCCACTAGGTGGGAATATTATGACTAAAGAGGTTCTCATGCATAGCTTTACTTTTCACCCATAAGAGTAGGAGTAAAATGTCTCTATTCTCAGCATGACCGATTTCCTCCACTGAGACGCTTTGTTGACACAGGCCCAGATATATAGTAAGGCAGCACTTCTGCTGTAGTGACGCAACATCAAAAGCATCTGTAGTAGTGGTCGAGACAAACCATATCCAACAATGTAGTGGGATGGTAGAAAATCCCTTTTTCGTTTTCATATGTTGAAATGAGGAATCAATTTAACTTTTAATAATGGCTGTTTAATTGTTCAAAGTTGCTGAATCGAGAATCTCATAAAAATGCCCAAGCGACAAAGAAATACACGAGTAGTTAGGGTACAAGAGTCTTACTGTGGCTGTTTGCTTTGTAATTAAACACTGGGTCCTGCAGCTATAACACACTCTGCTCTCCTCTTTAATATCCTCTTGTCGACAGCAGCATTCAGTGTAATCTTTGGCCTAATAAACACACACACACACACTCCTCTTCAGTTAAAGTCCCTTTAGCTGGAATAGCATTCTATCTTAGGCAGAGAGAAGGCCTTAACCAATAACTACACACTGCGCTGGCTCTGCCCTGGCACTTGCACCAGCTGGGCTATATATGGAAGTCATCATAGTCGGATTTCAGGCCCCTTCTCATCTCTTTTCTCTCCCTTCGTCTTCTTTTTCTGGATTAACCGCACCAGTGGTTTTCTTTTCGTAAAGTGCTTTCTAGCAGGCTGGTCCGTCCCTCTTTCCCTTCATCCTCTCTCTTTGGCGGCAGCGGTGCCTCTTAGTCCGTCCTTGATAAAGGTCATGTGTGTTTCCATTCCTCTTCATTTTGTGTGTCTGTCGCCACAGAGAGAGGGAATGGGTCAAGCTAACCGTGGGCCCTTCTGATTGAGAATGATTAAAAGCGGTGGGTTGACATCTCCTGCTGCTGCTGGTGATAACACAACACAATTATAGTGCGTGAAAAACAAAGGAGGAGGAGAGGCGAAAGGAAAGGAATGAAGCGAGAGAGAGACGGAGAGAGAGGGGGAGGAAAAAGGACGAGCAAAAATACAGCCAAAGACACGTTGTCCATATTAACAAATTGATGTTGTGTAGAGCCTGACTCCCTGGTGTTTACCTGCGCCCATCAGTTGGCTCATTACACAGCGAGCAACCTCATCATTTTGTGGTGAAGCTGTCAGTTCCCTGGAAGGCCCCGGGCCCCCCAGGATCGCATTAGAGCATAGCTATCGCTCAGGACCTACAAGACCAATACATACAAGACCACTTATTCCACTACCATAAATAGATATGCATTGTTTTATCAAAAGGCTAAACCCACTGGTGGTGTGAGTGGCCAAAGACCTCTATTTTTGTGTCATAAGACCAAATCACCAGTTTCAATCCAAGTGCCAATGCCGTTTAGCAAACTCCAGTCGGTGATACGGTCAGATTAAATGAAAAGAGATCTCTTTGGCCATGCACCCTTACTGTAAAATATTATGGTGGATTTTTTATATTATGGGGCTGTTTTGCCTCCACTGGGCATTTTTTGTCATGAATCCTGTTCTGGAGGCAGCTCTGCAGAGTGGTCACTAGCTGGCACAGCCACAAAATCATAAAATCTTATTTTAAAACTAAACCTAACCGTAACCCTGACCTTAACCACACTGTTAACCTTAACCTTAAAATTTTTGCTTTCATGAATTTTTACAATATAGCCAATTTTGACTTTGCAGCTAGACCATTGAGTGGAAATCGTTCAGTATTTTTACATTTGATTTATTTCACATTTATTTAGCCAGGTAGGCTAGTTGAGAACAAGTTCTCATTTACAACTGCGACCTGGCCAAGATAAAGCAAACCAGTGTGACACAAACAACAAAACAGAGTTACACATGGAATAAACAAGCGTACAGTCAATAACACAATAGAAAAAAAAGAAAGTCTATATACAGTGCAAATGGCGTGAGGAGGTAGGGCAATAAATGGGCCATAGTAGCGAAGTAATTACAATTTAGCAAATGAACACTGAGTGATAGATGAGCAGATGATGATGTGCAAGTAGAAATACTGGTGTGCAAAAAAGCAGAAAAGTAAATAAAAACATTATGGGGATGAGGTAGATAGATTGGGTGGGCTATTTACAGATGGGCTATGTACAGCTGCAGTGATCGGTTAGCTGCTCAGATAGCTGATGTTTAAAGTTAATGAGGGAAATATAAGTCTCCAGCTTCAATGAATTTGGCAATTTGTTCCAGTCTTTGGCAGCATAGAACTGGAAGGAAAGGCGACCAAAGAAGGTGTTGGCTTTGGGGATGAGAAGTGAGATATACCTGCTGGGGGTGGGTGTTGTTATCGTGACCAGTAAGCTGAGATAATGTGGAGCTTTACCTAGCATAAACCTATAGATGGCCTGGTGCCAGTGGGTCTGGCGACGAATATGTAGCGAGGGCCAGCCGACTAGAGCATACAGGTCGCAGTGGTGGGTAGTATAAGGGGCTTTGGTGACAAAACGGATGGCACTGTGATAGACTGCATCCAGTTTGCTGAGTAGAGTATTGGAAGCTATTTTGTAAATGACATCGCTGAAGTCGATGATTGGTAGGACAGTCAGTTTTACGAGAGTATGTTTGGCGGAGTGAGTAAAGGAGGCTTTGTTGCGAAATAGGAAGCCGATTCTAGATTTGATTTTGGATTGGAGATGTATAATATGAGTCTGGAAGGAGAGTTTGCAGTCTAACCAGACACCTAGGTATTTGTAGTTGTCCACATAGTCTAAGTCAGAACCGTCCAGAGTAGTGATGCTAGTCGTGCGGGCGTGTGTGGGCAGCGAATGGTTGAAAAGCATGCATTTGGTTTTACTAGCGTTTAAGAGCAGCTGGAGGCCAAGGAAGGAGTGTTGTATGGCATTGAAGCTCGTTTGGAGGTTAGTTAACACAGTGTCCAAAGAAGGGCCAGATGTATACAGAATGGTGTTGCCTGCGTAGAGGTGGATCAGGGAATCACCCGCAGCAAGAGCGACATCATTGATATATAAAGAGAAAAGAGTCGGCCCAAGAATTGAACCCTGTGGTACCCCCATAGAGACTGCCAGAGGTCCGGAAAACAGGCCCTCCAATTTGATACACTGAACTCTGTCTGAGAAGTAGTTGGTGAACCAGGCGAGGCAGTCATTTGAGAAACCAAGACTGTTGTGTCTTCTGATAAGAATACAGTGATTGACAGAGTCGAAAGCCTTGGCCAGGTCGATGAAGATGGCTGCACAGTACTTTATCGGTGGCGGTTATAATATCGTTTAGTACCTTGATCATGGCTTTGGTGCACCCGTGACCAGCTCAGAAACCGGATTGCACAGCGGAGAAGGAGAAGGAGAAGGTACAGTGGGATTTGAAATGGGCAGTGATCTGTTCATTAACTTGGCTTTCGAAGACTTTAGAAAGCCTTCCTTTTTATTCATCCATTCAAATAGTTGACGCTCGTCGTCATTCCTGACTCCAGTCACTGTTAATGGAGGGTCAGCGCAGGTGTCGCTGCTTTACCTCGCTTGAAGTAGTTCAATTCATTGCATGGAGCCTAAACATGTTGTGTGGGTAAACCTGGGGTAAGTGTGTCTACATAATTTAGGACCCGCATCCCTTGAACTGGTCAGAGCTAGCTTGCTAGAAAAAACAATACTGGACCGCAAAACAGGGGGTGCTTATATTTGTCCTGTTTCACACATGCACAAGTGTGTAACCTACACAGTTGGTGGTGAAATGGAAATGTATTTTTTGCATATGGCACTCCCCCAGAGACACCCTTGTGTTAGCAGAGTGGTTTGGAGGGTTCGAAGAGTGGATCGTCAACTATAATGAAAGTTAAGACCAGACAGAGGCGGCAGACAGGAGCTCAACAAGACGTGACTTTATTCATGAAATGCAACCACAATCTCCCTCACTGCTAGCTGTCAGGTCGGCCAAGAGTAAGTACTGGACTGTCCACTTGTCTGAAATGTCATTACCAATTAAAACCTTTTATCCAGACAAATCTCTATGACGTACTTTCGCTTCGTGGACGTGATGGGAATGGGGCTTCTCCCACCACCCAATGCGGGCCCGAGCCTTGGCTTCTACAAGATGGCTGCGACTAACAACAGGGATTTTACCTGTGTGGCTGCATGGGGGCGCACTCATGCGGTAGGATTCTGGACTCCGACCGGCTGGATGCCCTAATGGATGGAGCTGCCTACATGTGTGCTGCGCAGGACAACTGTGCTACCAGCTACTGTTTGTGTGTGACTTTTTGTGTCAGTGTGAAAATGGAACCAAAGGAGGTCTTGGAGATGCGTCTCCCACTGCCCCTGTCAGCTGTAAGTACTGTTATTGGGAAGTGGAAACGTCTAGGAGCAACAATGGCTCAGCAGCGAAGTGGTAGGCCACACAAGCTCACAGAACTGGACCAGCGAGTGCTGAGGCACAAACAAATTGTCTGGTCTCGATTGCAACACTAACTACAAAGTTCCAAACTGCCTCTGGAAGCAAAGTCAGCACAAAAACTGTTCGTCTGGAGCTTCATGAAATGTGTTCCCATGGCCGAGTGGTGTAAAAGAGTGATGTAAAGCTCGCCACCATTGAACTCTGGAGCAGTGGAAACATGTTCTCTGGAGTTATCATGCTTCACCCCCTGGCAGTCCGACAGACAAATCTGGGTTTGGCAATGCCAGGAGAACTCTACCATAGTGCCAACTGTAAAGTTTGGTGGAGGAAGAATATTGGTCTGGGGCTGTTTCTCATGGTTCGGGTCGGCCCCTTAGTTCCAGTGAAGGGAAATCGTAGTGCAACAGGATACAATAACATTCTAGACGATTCCGTGATTCAAATATTGTGGCAACAGTTTGGGAAAGGCATTTTCCTCAGCATGACAATGCCCCCATGCACAAAGAGGTCCATACAGAAATGGTTTGTCAAGATCGGTGTGGAAGAACTTGACTGGCATGCACAGAGCCCTAACTTCAACTCCTATCGAACACCTTTGGGATGAACTGGAACGCCGACTGCGAGCCAGGCCTAATCGCCCAACATCAGTGCCCGACCTCACAATTGCTCGTGGCTGAATGGAAGCAAGTCGCCGCAGCAATGTTCCAACATCTAATGGAAAGCCTTCCCAGAAGAGTGGAGGCTGTTACAGCAGCAAAGGGGGGACCAACTCCATATTAATTACCAAGATTTTGGAATGAGATGTTTGACGAGCAAGTGACCATATACTTTTGGTCATGCACTGTCTCTGTTGTATGGTTTATTTTGTTGTAAGGTTTATTTGCGAGTAAATCTGTCTTTGATTTATTTATAATCCAAAAGGAGTAAGCAAGAGAGTGGTCGTGGACAGGCAAAAGGTCAAAACCAGAGTCCAAAAGGTAAAGAGTGGCAGACAGCCTCGATGTCAGGGCAGGCAGAAGGATCAGGCAGGCAGGTACGGAGTCCAGAAAAACAGACAAGGGTCAATACCGAGAAGACTAGATAAAGAGAAAACAAGCGCACAGGTGTCACGCCCTGGCCATAGAGAGGCTTTTATTCTCTATTTTGGTTAGGCCAGGGCGTGACTAGGGTGGGCATTCTATTTTCAGTTTCTATTTTTTTTGTATATCTTTGTTGTTTGGCCGGTGTGGTTCTCAATCAGAGGCAGCTGATTGAGAACCATACTTACGTAGCTTTTCCCACTGGGTTTTTGTGGGTAGTTGCTTTTTGCTTTTGTGTCTGCACCAGACAGAACTGTTTCGGTTGTTCTCTTTGTTGTTCTGCTATTCAGTGTTCAGTTCAACTAATAAAAGATGAACACGAACCACGCTGCACCTTGGTCCTCACCTTCTTCCACCAACGGCCGCTACAACGAGGAAAAACTCACTGGTTGACTAGAAAACATACGACGAACTGTCACAGAGAAACAGGAAACACAGGGATAAATACATTGGGGAAAATAAGCGACACCTGGAGGGGGTGGAGACAATCACAAGAACAGGTGAAACAGACCAGGGCGTGACAGTAATATAATTACAACTCAGTTTATGCTGGTTTTACAACACTTTCCTGTAGAAATATTATTTAAAATGGGGCAGCAGGTAGCCTAGTGGTTAAAGAGTTTGGGCAGTAACCGAAAGGTTGCTGGATTGAATCCCCAAGCTGACATGGTAAACATCTGTCGCTCTGCCCCTGAACAAGGCAGTTAACCCACTGTTCTTCGATAGGCTGTCATTGTAAATAAAAATGTGTTCTTAACTGACTTGCCCAGTTACATTTTAAAAAAAATATATATATATATATATATGTAAACAGACCATACATTTATCAGATTTGTTTTCTTGGAAAGCTGTGAGTGCTATTATATGATACAATGTCAGTACTTGTTGCATTTACAACTTGTCTATCAACTGATTTCAGTCCTATCATCAACTGATTTCAGTCCTATCATCAACTGATTTCAGCCAGTGTATTGCTGTGGATTGATTGCATTGTTTGAATGGAATTTTGGCACATTGACAGTTAACTTGAACAAGTTATGGAATCATTTCTCTAAAACTGTCTGGCTAGCTAACACACATATATTGCAGATATATTGTTCACATTCATTGTTTTACAAAATATCGTATCACAGCACTTAGCAATTGTATTGATATTACATAATATATATTTGTAAAACAAATTTGGAACATAAAATATACCTTAGTAGTTGTATTATTTAATTTATATAGTATTTCTTGGCTTATTTTTATTAAGGGATGCAATAACTCCGGACCCCACTGTATTTCATTAATATACACTGAGTGTAAAAACATTAGGAACACCTTCCAAATATTGAGGACATGGACTCTACAAGGTGTTAAAATCATTCAACAGGGATGTTAATTAACTCCAATTATTACAAAAAAAATGTATCCCTTATTTTTCCAGGTAAGTTGACTAAGAACACGTTCTCATTTACAGCAACAATCTGGGGTATAGAGTACCACAGTATGAATCATGATACCAATAAAAACCAGTGGTCAAACAAGGAAATGATTCCAATTGTTTATACACTATACATTTTTCCCATAGGGGATTATAGTTAATGATGCCGTGTTTCATGTAGGCTTACCCTGGCATGGTGTTTTGATAACTGTCTAAATCTCTCTAGGACAAGGTGACTTTTATAAATATATTTGCCTATATTTACTCCGCCAAAATGAAATCTTAAATAGCTGCTAATGTGGCTATCATAAAGAACTACAAATGCCATGATGATCTGGATGAGACTGCTGAATTGAGCCAAAGGTAAGAATCTCTAGATTAACTATCTAATGTTAGCTAAATTTAGTAATGATTCAATTGGCAGCGTTTCTTTAAATGGACACATTTTGTATTGACACAACACCTGTTAGCAAAGTTGTCAGCTAGAGATGACGTGCAGGAGCCTGCAGGGATTTTAGTCTTGCATGATGTGTACTTTGATGCTAATTAGCATTTTCAAATTTGAGAGTAAATGTATTAGTCACCTTGTACGAAAAATATATACATGTTATCAAAACTTCACACCAGGGTAAGCCTCCACGCAGTGGTGTAAAGTACTTGAGTAAAAATACTTTAAAGTACTACATAAGTCGTTATCTGTACGTTACTATTTATATTTTTGACAACTTTTACTTTTACTCCACTACATTTCTAAACAAAATAATGTACTTTTTACTCCATACATTTTCCCTGACACCCAAAAGTACTCGTTACATTTCGAATGCTTTAACAGGACTGGTAAATAGTCCAATTCACACACATCAAGAGAACATCCCTGGTCATCTTTTCCGCCTCTTATCTGGCCGACTCACTAATCACAAATGCTTTTTTTGTTGAAAATTATGTCTGAGTGTGGGTGTGTGCCCCTGGCTATCTGTAAATGTAAAAAACAAAAATACAAGAAGATTGTGGCGTCAGTTTTGCTTAATATAATGTAAAATGATTCATACTTTACTTTTGATACTAAAGTATATTTTAGCAATTACATTTACTTTTGATACAAAAGTATATTTAATACCAAATACTTTTAGACTTTTACTCAGGTAATATTTTGACTTACTTTTACTTGAGTAATTTTCTATTAAGGTATTTTTTACTTTTACTCAAGTATAATTGGGTACTTTTCCTCCACTTTCTACACGAAATACAGCCCTTATTTTAAGTGCTTCTAAAATTCCCTATGGGGAAAAACAAATGGAAGCATTTCCCTGTTTGACCACTAGGTTTTTTGACACTTCACTGTGAGGCTCTATAGTGACAGGGGAGAGGAATAAGGCAATTGGAAGCTGGGGATTATTTGTTGGCCATGAGGGCCAGATTGAGAATTTAGCCAAGACACCAGGGTTAACACCCATCCCTACGGTAACGTGCCATGGGAACATTTTTTTTAGATCGGGGGAAAGAGTGCCTCCTACTGGCCCTCCAATAGCATCTGGTCTCCCATTCAGGGACCAACCCTGCTTAGCTTCAGAGATAAGCCAGTAGTGGGATGCAGGGTGGTATGCTGCTTGTGTCAAGTTGGCTTGATGTCCTTTGGGTAGTGGACCTTTCTTGATACAAATTGTAAACTAGAGGGTGAAAAACCCAGCAGGGTTGCAGTTCTTGACACACTCAAACCGGTGCACCTAGCACATTCTACCATACCCCTGTCAAAGGCACTTAAATATTTTGCCTTGCCCATTCACCCTCTGAATGGCACACATACACAATCCATGTCTCAATTGTCTCAAGGCTTAAAATTCCTTCTTTAACTTCTCTCTTCCCCTTCATCTATACTGACTGAAGGGGATTTAACAAGTGACATCAATAAGGCATCATAGCTTTCACCTGGTCAGTCTATGTGATGGGCTGATGTTTTGTATAATGTTTTGTATAGTCAGTATATAAATCCAATAATGGATGTACCAATTAAGGGTTGTAGTTTCAAGCTAGGGTTCAGGACCACACATAGACTGCACAAGTTCCATTATTTCAGTACCGTAAAACAAACCGACCGGTCCAATCCTGAATGCCTGGTTATTGTGTCGACTTTAAGCTCTGGTTCAGGGCCGCTCACAGACAAACAGTATTTTATTTCACTACCCCAAACAGACTGATTATCCTCATCCTGAATGACGGTGCATCGATTAAAGTTATTGTTTTATTATGGGAGTCTTTAGCAGCCATCTGGACTCATAGAAAATACATAATTAACTTGGTGCCAGGAGTGTCAGGAGTCCTTGTTCTTGGCAATAATAGAGACTTGTTCTTACCCAGTTACACTCCATAAATTTACACTCCGACGGAGCAGATGTGTTGGAGTGTAATGTGTTACCTCTCACCAAAATAACTGGTGCTGCTCTGTAGTTAAACTGCAAATGGCGCAGTGATGATTATAATGATCATGTATAGATCAAGGCCCTACTCAATAACCATCAGCAGAGCAGACGATCTAATGACTCATATTTAAAAATACAAATAAATGTATCATTCCACTTTCAATATGCACTTGACCTACACAGAGGCCTGAATTGTGGTCCTGACTCAGAAATGTAAAGACTGAAAAAAAAAGGTATACTCTGTAATACCAGACTGCACGCATCAGACACCAGACTTCAATTTGGCTTTTTGTTTTGACACTAGGTGATGCACTTTGACATGTCCGAGTCGAAGCCACTTTGGGGAACTTAGATGGATGAATAAACCAGCGCAACAGAGCGATTCTCTTGTCTTAAATCTCTACACATCAGTCAGTCTGAGCAGAGGGCTGTAGCTCCAGGCTTCTCACGTTATCTCAACTGCTGCACCAGCCCAGAGCGCTAAAAAGTTCAAACACAGTCATGGACGAGCATATTGAAACATAACGATGAGTCAAAGTTCACTTTAATGGGGAGAGTGTCAGTTTACTTCTACTTGAAGTGAGATTTTGTCATTGGGACCTAAAACAATGATATTCATACAGTGTACGTCCCATTTTGGGAGTTGTGCAATCCAGAACTTCTCATTGTTTGGCTGGGACATGTTATTGAATTGGAAAAAACTTTGTTGAATGAGTTTGCATTGCAAAATTATCCCTAGCACCCCTTCAGAAACTGTGTTATAACTATCTGTCCCCAGATTCTGGACTGTTTCAGCAGAATGTTTTGCAATATGACATTTGTTTTCCGAAATGGAAATGTGTTGATATGATGAAAGACAAATATGAGAAAATATGTGACGACAAAATGTTAATTATATGTTCAAAACAGCAGATAGGCACGTTGCTTGGTGAAATTATGAACAGTAGATCTAAATACTGTGAAAGTGTCAAAGGTCAGCATAGTGATTTTTCTCTGTTATCGCTCTCCCACATGTTTTAGTGCTGCAGCAGGCAGTCCATTTTTATCCTCTTATTAGACTTCAAATTGACGCGTTTGAAGATCCTCGTCAAAATAATCAATAATGTGATGAAGTTTCCCACACTAATTGCCTTTCCCCCGACCTTCACTCAGACAGAGACTGCAGTAGCGCTTTACGGCCACTAGGAGTGAAGACTGACATCTGAGGAGACAGAGTTGGAACTCGGCCTCCTGTGAGAAATGCCATGTCCAATCTGCCGCACTGCCGGTGCTACTCGTCTGAAGTTAACCTTTAAGTCTGCCTGCGGGCCCTGAGATGAGCAGAAATGTCATTGTGTGTGAGACGACAAACAAACACCGCCTGTATATTCTACTCTATCCATTGTCAGTCCTTCCTTTCCTTTCTCGGTGAGGTGAAAAAATACAATTTGCGTGTGAAGAAGGGAGAAGAGAGGGATTGGAAGGCTACAGAACAGTTCCCCAGGCTCACACACATACATAAGCTATTGCTGGCGACGATGGAAAACTGGTGACGTTGGTCCCGGCATGAAAAAAAGACAAATGCCTCAAGGACAAAGGCTTTTTCTCTCCGCCTCTATCTCTCTGAAATATCTCTCTATTTTTCACACAAGGCCTGTGGGCACGTTTATTGTGTTTTTAGTACAGCATGTATCCATCATCAACATCCCCTCCCTGCCTCCCTGAGCACATCACAGGGCTCTCAGACAGACTGGCTGGGTCCAGCTCCCTTAGCCGTGGAGGGTCGCTACAGTCCAGCGCACACTAGGGAGCAGGCTGGTATTACTGGGTCTGCTGGCTCCTGGCACCACAGTGAGATCTGTGGGAAAACACTGGAGTGGGATTTGACATGATTCACCACTTCTCTTGAGGGTCTTCTTCAAGTTCTCAGTGATCTCTGTTGCCAAACATTTTTATTTCAAGGAAGAAAGCATTTCATCACCATAAGCATGACTTTTACTATTTATTTTCAGAGGTGCAGCCCTCTCTTTGGTCTTGATACTTTGTAACGTCTGCTTCCAACTCACACTCTCAAACAAGTAGATCCCCTGAACGCAGCTCACTTTCCAGATCCCAGTCACCTGAATTCTGATCACCTGTTCACACACCTGCATGTCATTATCACACACTATTTAGTTCAGTTCTTTGCACCCCGTCTCTGTGAGGTATTGTTTGTTTTGTGACACACTTCTGTATGGAGCTTTGTTTTTACTCGCAATTTGATTCTCCCGTGCATGATAGTTTTGGCCTGCCTCATTAATGACACCTTTTACCTGCCTGTAATCAGATTTCCTGTTATCAACCTAATGCCTGATCTCCCGGGCAACGTTACTAGCCTCTTCCCTGCCTGTACTGTTGCCTTGTTGGACCCCCTGTGTATGACCTTCTGCCTGCCCCTGGACCCAGCTACCTGCCTCCCCCTGTGGTCCTTTACAAATAAACACCTGCTTCGCCCTGCGCTTGAAACCAGCTCTCTGTCTCCCATCATGTTCATTACATACTTAGGCAATTATTAAAGTTAGGAAACATTACAATAGGCTAATGCTTAATACGTGCCTATGTTTAATGAAACATAGTAGAAAGAAATTTAACTTTACAGCATTCTGAACCCCTCTAACCCCAAAATGAGACCCGTTTGCTACTTGTCATCAAAAGGTAGAGGCACACCAACTTCACACCAGTTGCTACACGTGGGGAACCACCACATTTCATCAGAGGCAGGCAGATTCATTTGGAGCGGTGGAGAAAGCTAATGTTTAATCTGTGAAAGAAAAGACACTAATCTGTTATTTATGTTGATTAGTGTTGGCCCCAGCTGGCTGGGCCCTGGTCAAAGTAGTGCACTATAAAGGGGATAGGGTGCCATTTGAGACACATCTCTCAGCTGGTACTCTGGCAGGCCATTAAGGTCCTTATTTAAATGCACAAACTAAACCACCCACTCATCTGGTCTCATTGTGAGGGGAAAGTTAACTACAGGGGGACAAGTGATGAGAGAAAGAGACGCCACACATGGGTCTGAGACCATGCACACTTGGGTTCAAATAGTATTTTAATACTTTAGTTGTACTTGATTGAGCTTTCCTGATGCAATGGAACCAAGGGAATCAGGGCCGGCTCTAGACTTTTGGGGTTCCTAACCAAGATTTGGTTGGGAGCCCTCACTAAAAGGGCAATTTCTTTGGCCTGCCTCTTTGTGGGCAGTGCGAAAAATTCCTGCAATTCTACACATTTTGCCATGCGTTGTAGAGTAAATTTAGCATTTTTAAGCACGTTTTCTGCAGTTCTACACATTCTTCCACGGAGAGAAAGTAAAAGTGTTATAACAAATTTCATGCAATTCTACTCATTTTGCCATGGGGCATATATATATATATTTATATATATATAGTTTTGCAGTTTTAAAGCTGCTTTCCTGCAATTCTATTATTTTTACCCTCTATAGTAGTGGTCACCAACCTTTTCTGAGTCAAGATCAAAATGCTACATGGAACAACAGGCATTACTGCTATTAGCCCATACAAACGCATTGAATAACAGACTCACTATATGGAACCACAGTCATTACTGCTATTAGCCCATACAAACGCATTGAATAACAGACTCACTACATGGAACAACAGGCATTACTGCTATTAGCCCATACAAACGCATTGAATAACAGACTCACTATATGGAACCACAGTCATTACTGCTATTAGCCCATACAAACGCATTGAATAACAGACTCACTACATGGAACAACAGGCATTACTGCTATTAGCCCATACAAACACATTGAATAACAGACTCACTATATGGAACCACAGTCATTACTGCTATTAGCCCATACAAACGCACTGAATAACAGACTCACTACATGGAACCACAGTCATTACTGCTATTAGCCCATACAAACGCACTGAATAACAGACTCACTACATGGAACCACAGTCATTACTGCTATTAGCCCATACAAACGCATTGAATAACAGACTCACTACATGGAACAACAGGCATTACTACTATTAGCCCATACAAACGCACTGAATAACAGACTCACTACATGGAACCACAGTCATTACTGCTATTAGCCCATACAAACGCATTGAATAACAGACTCACTACATGGAACAACAGGCATTACTGCTATTAGCCCATACAAACGCACTGAATAACAGACTCACTACATGGAACCACAGTCATTACTGCTATTAGCCCATACAAACGCACTGAATAACAGACTCACTACATGGAACCACAGTCATTACTGCTATTAGCCCATACAAACGCACTGAATAACAGACTCACTACATGGAACCACAGTCATTACTGCTATTAGCCCATACAAACGCACTGAATAACAGACTCACTACATGGAACCACAGTCATTACTGCTATTAGCCCATACAAACGCATTGAATAACAGACTCACTACATGGAACCACAGTCATTACTGCTATTAGCCCATACAAACGCACTGAATAACAGACTCACTACATGGAACCACAGTCATTACTGCTATTAGCCCATACAAACGCACTGAATAACAGACTCACTACATGGAACCACAGTCCTTACTGCTATTAGCCCATACAAACGCACTGAATAACAGACTCACTACATGGAACAACAGATAGTCATTACTGCTATTAGCCCATACAAGCGCACTGAATAACAGACTCACTACATGGAACCACAGTCATTACTGCTATTAGCCCATACAAACGCATTGAATAACAGACTCACTACATGGAACAACAGGCATTACTGCTATTAGCCCATACAAACGCACTGAATAACAGACTCACTACATAGAACAGATAGTCCCCAAAAATCTAAAGGAAGTTTGTTCTGAAGTGACTGTCCTATATCTGATAGATATAGTATATGAAATAAAGATAATTTGGCCTCACAAGTGGCACAGCGGTGTAAAGGCACTGCATCACAGTGCTAGAGGTGTTACTGCAGACCCGGCTTCATTCCCGGGCTGTGCCACAACCGGCCGTGGCCGAGAGTACCATAGGACGGCGCACAATTGGCCCAGCATCATCCGGGTCAGGGGAGGGTTTGGCCGGTGGGGATTTACTTGGCTCATCACGCTCTAGCAACTCCTTGTGGCAGGCCGAGTGCCTGCGGGCTGACTCCTGTCGCCAGTTGAACAGTGTTTCCTCCGATACATTGGTGCGTCTGGCTTCCGGGTTAAGCTGGCGGGTGTTAAGTTGCGCGGTTAGGAGCCTCTCTCTTCACCTCTCCTGAGCCCATTGGGGAGTTGCAGTGATAAGACAAGATAGAAAATTGGGGGTAAAAATAAAATAAAAACGTTTTATTATATATATTTTACCCATTATTTTTGGCACTAAAGTATCTCCATATATACTTCCAGAAATGTTTTTATCTGGTACCGGGGCACCTTCAGACGAGTCTGATGAGGATTGTGTGCATCCTAGAGCAACCGACGTGTATGTGTTCGTGAGAGTCTCACCTTCCCATAGAGGGGTCATATACGTGTGTAGCCCAAACTGTTCAGACGCTACAGACAGAAGTTGGCAGATTGGCTGTTCCCGACTTCAGACAACTCCCAAGACGCTTGTGGGGTCTTAGAGCAAAACAGAGAACACCATTGTTTGTCTGTGAGAGTCTCATCTTTCCATAGAGTGTAGGCCAAACCGTTCGGACGCTACAGACGGTTTAGTGAGAAGAACAATTTTCTGGATGTCTCATGACCTGACAAACTCTAGCTCTGCCACTTTTCACTGTAGATGCGGAAGTGCGACATTGGCGGATGCTGTGCACTGTATCTTAAACAGACACATTTCTTTACCGTGCTAATTGGATTTCCGCAAGTTGACTCTAGGGGGTTAAAGCTAATTTCCTGTCATTCCACACATTTTGCCATGACTTATGTCATGTTAATGATATACATGTATGAGTGAGAGTGACTAACAAAGTCAATGGAGATCCTCTGGAGGTCATGGGCCCTTGGCATGTGCCTGTTGTGCCCAGTCGGTATTCGGCCGTGATTACTACAAGTGTAGATAACTGACTAATTTATCAATCTAACAATTGTCATTGACTGAGAAAAATAAGAGAAAATCTGCTGATGCACATGTGTATTCTACGATTCTAACTCTCAACAGTAAGTTGAGACCCTGACTGAGTTCCTGATATTTATGGGGGGAGGGGTTAGGGTCCCCCTATCGGCCTGGGGCATAATTGACCGCTTATGTTGGTTATGACTGGAGCCGGCCCTGAGGGGAATAGTCTCAAACCCCACCCATTCTGACACTCTAGGTGCTCAAAGGTATTTGAAGGATTTAAAGTACTATTTGAAACAAGGTCTAGAGTGCTTTTTTCCTTCTCCGCCTGAACCTCGAGTGTCTAGCTAGGTCCACACTCTACAGGCCAACACACTGACAGTCAGACAAGTCTGCACAAATGAGAGATTTGATTGACAGCAGTGCCTACTCTTAGGTAGACTAAAGAGAACCCACACAATGGCAGCAGGGTGGAAGAAAACACTGGAGGCACATTATTGCCATCAGGAATTAGCAGACTGGTGCAAGCTGTGTTTTATGGAATTTGATGTAAATCACGCAGAGAATGTATTGTCCATATTCTCTAATTATCTGTTAAATTCAGACAAATTGTTCTTCTTTTCCATTATCTTGGAGAATAAAGAAGATAATAGAAAATAACCCTTCGCCAGAGATGGATATTTGCTTTTGGCAAAGTGTATTTTTTCCCACAAGTTACACTTGTCATTACATGGGATCTGAATGAGGCCAGGTTGAGCGTAAAACCACCTGCCTTGTTCCATCTGGTTCAATAAACCCTAGTTGATTAATGAGTTTCCATTGCACCATGACACAACAACAATACGCTCACACGTTGTTCTGCGTTGAGACAGATGGAATCCTACAATGAACCCCACCACTGAATATGGAACACTTCCGCCCGGAGAAGAGAAAACCATTGATTGCTGGATTCGTCCCAAATTGCACCCTATTCCCTGTACAATGCAATAGAGCCCAATGGGCCCTGGTCAAAATGAGTGCAGCATAAAGGGGATAGAGTGCCATTTGAGATGCGCCCGCTGTCTCAGAACATAAAAGGAGGTATTGATGCTATTCCCCAGAAGGATTGGTGTTATGCACGTAATGCGGTAGAGGAGTCATCACGTACACAGGAAGTTAGATGTAACAGTAGCCTACAGAATGACCCCAGACCCATCCTCTCCTCTCCTAGAAGGGCTGTGCTGCACTCTGCAAAACTGCACTACATATCACCAGTACGGGTCTGCTTACAAACAGTAGAAGTCGGAAGTTTACATAAACCTTAGCCAAATACATTTAAACTCAGTTTTTCACAATTGCTGACATTTAATCCTAGTAAAAATTCCCTGTTTAGGTATGTTAGGATCACCACTTTTATTTTAAGAATGTGAAATGTCAGAATAATAGTAGAGAGAATGATTTATTTAAGCTTTTATCACATTCCCAGTGGGTCAGAAGTTTACATACACTCAATTAGTATTTGGGAGCATTGCCTTTACATGATTTAACTTGGGTGAAACATTTTGGGTAGCCTTCCAAAAGCTTCCAACAATAAATTGGATGGATTTTGGCCTATTTCTTCTGACAGAGCTGGTGTAACTGAGTCAGGGTTTGTAGGCCTTCTTGCCCACACAAGGTTTTTCAGTTCTGCCCACAGATTTTCTATAGGGTTGAGGTAAGGGCTTTGTGATGACCACTCCAATACCTTGACTTTGTTGTCCTTAAGCCATTTTGCAACAATTTTGGAAGTATGCTTGGGGTCATTGTCCATTTGGAAGACCCATTTGCGACCAAGCTTTAACTTCCTGACTGATGTCTTGAGATGTTGCTTCAATATATCCACATAATTTTCCTGCCTCATGATGCAATCTATTTTGTGAAGTGCACCAGTCCCTCCTATAGCAAAGCACCCCCACAACATGATGCTGCACCCCCGTGCTTCACGGTTGGGATGGTGTTCTTTGGCTTGCAAGCCTCCCCCTTTTTCCTCCAAACATAACAATGGTCATTATGGCCAAAAAGTTATATTTTTGTTTCATCAGACCAGAGGACATTTTTCCAAAAAGTATGATCTTTGTCCCCATGTGCAGTTGCATAGCGTAGTCTGGCTTTTTTATGGCGGTTTTGGAACAGTGTCTTTTTCCTTGCTGAGCGGCCTTTCAGGTTATGTCGATATACTGTTCAGAATGATGATATGATGCAAGGTTATGATTAATAAGGTGACAGTTTATGGATGTAATAGTATCATTCGGGAGATGGTAACTCTTTAAAGAACTGCTCTCGTGGTGCCCCAAATCATAATGAGATAATTGTTACATTATTAATCTGGGAAACAATTAAACATAGTTAGTTGATTAGATAAATAACAGTCTTCAGATCAATGAAAGTAAAGTCCCGACACTGTAAGGAATCAGAATGTTTGGAGAGGGAATATTCTGTACAATCCAAGCACAGACATCTATAAGGCCCCACACACCAAATGACATTACTAATCAGATTATTATTATTTTTATTTTATTATTGTTTTTGTTGCCAAGCTGAGGAGCACGGTAAAAAAAAATTGCAGTATATATTATGCTCTTCTATCACGCTTGCAATGATATCCGAGGGGGGAAAAAACTGTGTTCGTTGTTTGCAGTGACTTCTTTGTCATTGTCATATCACAAACGGACGCTAACTCTCCCTTTTGTCCATACATAGGGAGTCAGTGTGATCGTGACTCCTCAGCAGCTCTGTAAAGACGGACTCAATTGATTTTGTAGGAAGGTTAAAAGAGAAGGTTTCCAACAGGTTTCCCTTTCTGGGAAACACAGTGGGAGAACACAGGGGGAGGTGAGGGGGAAGACATGGGAGGGAGTCTGTCTTTGTCACTTGTCTGACTGAGGAGAGGGAGGACAGGGTGAAGTGAGTGGCTGTAAAGTGAGCGTGTCATAGAGAAGCAGACCCCTGAGACAGCCCTGTAAGCACTGCTCAGTGACAGCTCTGATTAGAGACTGAGAGAGGGGAGGGAGGGAGGGGGGAGGGAGGGAGGGAGGGAGGGGGGAGAGGGGAGAGAGTGAGAAAGGTGCTGCAGAATAACAGAGAGAGAGAGAGAGAGAGAGAGAAATAATCAAAACCTTTTTCTCTCCTTCTGTTGATCGGCTCCTGTTATTGGCCAGTTTGGGTAATGGTTGCTGGAGACAAAATGGAGCGAAAATCAAGCAGACCGGCCTGACCCAGCTAGCAGCCTCTCTCTGCTGCATCACATCTCTCCATCAGCCAGGAGATCAGGAACATGGATTTGCCTGCCTGGCTGAGTCGATACTGCGGCTAAACTAAACTCAATTCACTTTGCATTATTCATCTTCCAGCCCGTACATGCTATTTTGTTCTCCTGGTTGATGAAGATTTATTTGATTTGATTGATTAGGATCCTCATTTGCCGATGCCGATGGCGACAGCTTGTCTTACTGGGGTCTGACAGAAAACGAAAGACATTGCAGACAAAATACTTTTCAATTGACATACATTAACATGAAGCGTGCGTGTGTGCATCTATTAGTTACACGTTCATGTCAGTACCTACAGTATATACAACAAGTAGGTCACATGGGGGAGAGGCGTTGTGCCGTGAGGCGCTGTTTGATGTGTTTTTGGAACCCGTGTTGCCGCTCACTCGCGCTAAATAAGATGGAAGGGAGTTCCATACACTCATTGCTTTGTATAATACTGTACGTTTCCTTGAATTTGTTCTGGACCTCAGGACTGGTCCCCAGGGAAATAACCCTGGTGGCAAGTCTGGTGCCACAACGGAGTGCCACAATGGATTAGCAGAGTGGTCAAGATTTAACCAGGGGTTTCTAGGCTTGTACAGATACTGGCACAATGTTTGACTGCAGTTTTAGGGCTTTATACTCTGTGGTGGACCATATCACTTGCAAGCAGCTCTTACTACGCCTCTGTTAAAGCTTTAATCTGTAGTTAATACATTCATTTTTGGATTTACACATTAATGATATATGCCCATTCATTCTTGAGCTTAGTTTAACTGTAGTACCCTATCAGAACCCAAAATATAAGCTTGTTTTACTCCAATGTTCGAAAACAATGTAAATGTAAAAGAATACTGTATTATAACTATAATGTTGATATCATGAATGGTCAGTCAATGCACCCATAGACCTGTCTGTGAATTTGAGAGGGGTTCCATTTCTCCAGGCCCATCCCATCCCTGTACCATTTAAGGATTCTAGCATTCAATTATCAGATCATCTGTGTGTTTAAGATAAGATCTGTTGGCTTGAGAGATGTCGTGCACATACAGTACCAGTCAAAAGTTTGGACACATCTACTCATTCAAGGGTTTTTCTTTATTTTTACAATTTTCTACATTGTAGAATAATAGTGAAGACATCAAAACTATGAAATAACACATATGGAATCATGTAGTAACCGAAAAAACTGTTTAAAAAATCAAAGTATATTTTATATTCTTTAAAAAGTAGCTACCCTTTGCTTTGATGACAGCTTTGCACACTCTTGGCAGCTTCATGAGGTAGTCACCTGGAATGCATTTCAATTAACAGGTGTGCCTTGTTAAAAGTTAATTTGAGAAATGTATTTCCTTCTTAATGTGTTTCAGCCAATCAGTTGTGCTGTGACAAGGTAGGGGTGGTATAAGGAAGATAGCCCTATTAGGTTAAAGACCAAATCCATATTATGGCAAGAACAGCTCAAATAAGCAAAGAGAAACGTCAGTCTGTCATTACTTAAAGACGTGAAGGTCAGTCAATGCGGAAAATTTAAAGAACGTTGAAAGTGCAGTCGCATAAACCATCAAACGCTATTATGAAACTGGCTCTCATGAGGACCGCCACAGGAAAGGAAAACCCAGAGTTACCTCTGCTGCAGAGGATACATTCATTAGAGTTAACTGCACCTCAGATTGCAGCCTATATACATGCTTCACAAAGTTCAAGTAACAGACACATCTCAACATTTCAGAGGAGACTGCTTGAATCAGGCCTTCATGGTCGAAATGCTGCAAAGAAACCACTACTAAAGGACACCAATAAGAAGAAGACACTTGCTTGGACCAAGAAACACGAGCAATGATCATTAGACCAGTGAAAATCTGTCCTTTGGTCTGATGAGTCCAAATTTGATGAGTCCAAATCGCATGTGTGGTTCCCACCATGAAGCACGGAGGAGGAGGTGTGATGGTGTGGGGGTGCTTTGCTGGTGACACTGTCAGTGATTTATTTATTCAGAATTCAAGGCACACTTAACCAGCATGGCTACCACCGCATTCTGCAACGATACGCCATACCATCTGGTTTGCGCTTAGTGGTACTATAATTTGTTTTTTGACAGGACAATGACGCACAACTCCAGGCTGTGTAAGGGCTATTCTAACAGGAAGGAGAGTGATGAAGTGCTGGCCTCCACAATCACCTTACCTCAACCCAATTGAGATGGTTTGGGATGAGGTGGACAACAGAGTGAAGGTAAAAGCAGCCAACAAGTGCTCAGCATATGTGGGAACTCCTCCAAGACTGTTGGAAAAGCATTCCAGGTGAAGCTGGTTGAGAGAATGCCAGAGTGTGCAAAGCTGTCATCAAGGCAAAGGGTGGCTACTTTGAAGAATCTAAAATATAAAAAATATTTTGATTTGTTTAACAGTTTTTTGGTTACTACAGGATTCCATATGTGTATTTCATGGTTTTGATGTCTTTACCATTATTCTACAATGTAGAAAATCGTTTTTTTTAAAACAAAGAAAGCCCCTTGAATGAGGTGTGTCCAAACTTTTGACTGGTTCTGTAGATAATGGAGTTAGATATAACTGAGGTTCTGGAAGAAGGACCATTACCTCAACTCCTCCGCCTGAACCAATCAACAGCTACACTGCATAGATACGGGCTGGAATAGAGAGATAAAGAGAGAGATATGGAAATAGAGGGAAGGATGCATAGAGAATTAGACACAGACAGACAGACAGACAGACAGACAGACAGACAGACAGACAGACAGACAGACAGACAGACAGACAGACAGACAGACAGAAAAAAAGGAATAGAGGGATAGAGAGACAGAGAGACAGAGTGAGAGAGAGAGCGGCGAAAGAGAGAGAGAAATTAATGTACATTTCAAAACGCATCAAACAGCTAAAGGTTTATCTGATCGCTTGTATCTGCTTACAAACAGTCTGGGAATGGATGATCCTTCACCTTGGACCTTTAAGCCTTGTCCAATCTGACAATTAGCCACAGGGTCAATCCAATCAATCAGTCAGCTCGTCAGATGCCGCCACCCACAACATGACTAAGGAAAACCCAACTGGGCTGTGAGTGAGATAGCCAGCCACAGTGAAACAAGACTCTGGGTACATCCCAACTGGCACCCTATTCCCGTCACAGTGCACTAATTTTGATGAGAGCTCAATGTGCCCTATATAGGGAATAGGGTACCAGTTGGGAGACACAGTATGTTTCTCCTGTCTTTGTCCTCAAGGTTGTTCTACCTCGTGATATGCATCAGTATTCAGGTGGATTAGTTTGATATTGAATTAGAACAGTCTTTTATCAGGGCCTTACGAGCCATGTCCAGGTTAGCTCTCATAATGTCATTCATTTGGAGAAGGCTTCTCCTTCCCTGTTAGGAAGCAGAGCGAAATAGAAAAGGGGTGGGGGGGGGGGTAGAATGAGAGAAGGATGGACTGGGAGATGAGCGGAGCTGTTTTTAGCTCAGAGAGGTGAGAAGAAGCACCTGAATCCAGACACACACTTTCTCTCTCTCTCCCTCTCTGCCTCCCCTCCTTCTCTCACTCTCTCTCTCTCTCTCTCTCTCTCTCTCTCTCTCTCTCTCTCTCTCTCTCTCTGTCTGATTCACTCTCTGCCTCTCCCCCTTCTCTCTCTCTCTCTCTCCCTCTCTGTCTCTCTCTCCCTCTCTATCTCTCTGACCCTCTCTCTCTCTCTCCCTCTCTATCTCTCTCACCCTCTCTATCT